>NW_014554780.1:337297-359030 GCF_001313825.1 Dinoponera quadriceps
GGGGGGGGGGGGGGGGCACGCTCGGCCGGCAGCACCGAGGGGGTAAGAAACATCCAAGATACAACTTCCCCGGGAAGACAGGAAAGAATTAATGAGACGGGACCGAATGAGTGACTACCGCGTCGCACGAGAGACAGAGAAAGAGAGTGGGCGAAGGTGAGGAGGAAGGGGGAGAGAAAAAATAGAAAAGAGGGAGGAGGAGAAGAGTAAGAAGGGGAGAATTGGATCGCGGAGATGCAAAAGTTTTCCTCCAAGCTGCCCGAGTGCGTCTCGGCTGGTCGGAAGTCACGCGAATCGCTGCTCACGCGCAGGCGGCCGTGTCCTCTTTTCTTTTTCGTACTGAGAGAGCGGCTTCCCCATCGGCTGAGCTAACTTCGTAATCTGAATTTTCCGCGGAGACGTCAAAATAAAGAATAGCGACGACGAGGGAGAGGGGAAGAGTAACGAGAGGGTTTTCCGCAGGCAGTCGCTCGCTCGCTCGCTCGTTCGTTCGCAGCCGCGGTGGACGTTTCATTAAGAATCCGGACTAATTTCCCCCCTCGAAGGCGAATAAGTTATTATTCGCGAGACGTTATCGCGCGCGTCCGGGCTCTACACACATTACGCGCGCGTTACGGACAAGAGAGAGAGAGAGTCCGCGGGAACTTTTATCGCATAATAAAGCGGATCGTCGTCCGTGGGACGTATTCTCGCGCGTCACGTCCCAGTTTACATCCGTCCTCGTTCATTTATTTTCGACGATCGCAACCTCGTGAAAAAGAAGAGCGGGAGAAAAAAACAGCAACAGCAGCGGTCAGGCCGGGCATGAAAAAGCAGATGCAGAAATTAGAACTAGAATAGATCGTCGGGGTGCGAGGTAAATCCAGACGAAGTTTATCGCCGGGCCGGATGACGGGCCACTTTATCGAATCTCCGACGAATGATGGATCATCGGTCACGACGCCAAATTCATCTCGAGCATATTGCAGGATACGCGCTGAATTATCGATACACTTTGAGACACGCTCCGCTGCATTTTGCAGCGCATTTCTCGATACAATGCTTGCGCGCGCGTGTGTGATAGATGGGCTCGTGTGTGTGGCTGGGTGGGTGTGTGGCTACGTCGGATTGCGCCGTTGATAACTTGGGATAATGTAATGTTTGTCCCTCCGTATGCGCGCACGATATTACGTCATTCTTTGCAATATGTCTGCCCGCGAGACTTCCGCCGGAACGCGTTTTATTAAACGCGTACGTACTGCACATCGAGAATTCCGAGACGTTGCGACTCTCCTTCTCTCTCTCTCTCTCTCTCTCTCTCTCTCTCTCTCTTTTCCTCTTTCGTTTTTGTTCAAGCAGCTTTCGAAAGTTCGAATCCTCGTTCGCGCTTCCTAGTATAGACTCTATAAGACTACTACCACTTTTGATCAATCTGCCATGCTTCATCCGTTTTCGTCAGTTTCTCAATCTTATTTTCCGAATTTTTATATTTTTGTTAAAGAAATACTCAAATTAAAATCGAAAATGTCAATGTTAATTGTTGATGAATTAAAAAATGTTAATAAATACATGGTGTATGTAAAAGAACGGTTACTTACTGCACACTGTTGTTTGTATTGCGTTTCAAAATACATTTATTTTATTTAAAGCTATGATGCTTGTCATCGATTTACCATCGTAGCATAGCTAACGTTTTTTATCTATTGTGATTGGCCTTGTGTATTTCTCGACGGTGTTTTCATTATATATCCCGTCTCTGGGGAATGATTACGAAACAGAATTGTACACATCCGACTATTTTTCTGAAATAATAACTTTTACGCACAGCAAAAAATATCAATGAAGCTGTTTTCGTCGGCTTACAGCACAGCTGACTACAATACTGCGCGATAGACGGAAACTGCACATGTCTCTTTCTCCCTCGCATGATTTCGACGAAACTACGTGGAATTCTCCCCTTATGGAGTCACTCTGATCGTAGATTCTGTAATACAGACAAGATAGACTTACACGTAGTGTCGAACGAAGAAGATACTCGGGATCGTCGAGTATTCTTACAAATATCAATTCACGTCGCGACTCTCTCTCTTTCTTTCTTTTCTTCTTTCGTTTTTCGCCGAGACAGCTTTCGGAAACTCGAACTTTCGTTCGCTCTGACCGTACCGAGCTTCCTCCAGACAAGACGACTACCGACACGTAGTGTCGACCGAAGAGGATATTTGGAATCATCGAGTATTTTTACAAATATCAATTCGCGTCGCTCACTCATCCGTTCGTGCTCGACTGACTGACGACGTCGTCTGACGGCTCTTCTCGGGAAGCGCGCGCGCCCCGATCGATATATCGGCTTTTATGTCGCGGCATCTAAATATTTTCTCACGGAGGCTACACTTTATATGTATCGGAACGTGTGTATACGTGCTGCGCGCCCGAACTTCCGGCGTGAAACTGGTTCACCGGCGAGAAAACTCGAGCGAGCGGCTTCCGAGCACTTTCGCTATCTTCCTCGCGATTGTGTGTTCTCTTCGGGCGTCACTCGAAGCGCGTTCGAGGCCGCACGCGTCATTGCGAAATCCGCTCACGTGCGCGAACGGATAGATTACGCGTTCCGTCGCGCGCGCGAATAGCCGACAGTCGCGCGATCATTATCCGCTCTCGTCTAATTACATTAATTAATCAATCTCGTCGCGGTCGCATATATATTGCGTTCGAACTTCTCGTGACGAAGAATCCCCACCCTCTCTCTCTCTCTCTCTCTCTCGCGCGTGATGCGTCTAATTGGGAAGCGCGTCTCCGGTGTTTCCGGGGGAAGCAGCCGGCTGAAACGTAACTCTTCATTCCCGACTCTGCTCTCGTATACAGTACACCGTACTATCCGATACCGTGATTGTAGAGCCTCGCGATTCACCTTCCCCCCCGTCGGGATTGATTTATCCGAGTAATTTTTATTTTAAAATATGTTTACCCGCGCGATTGCATGCGCCGAAGCAATCGCGTGTATCCTTTCCCCGTTCCGCTTTCCCGCACCTCGCTCACCTCGGAGGTTCCATTTGCTCTCCCCTAAAAGCGCGAAATAAACACTTTCCATTATACAGAGCCGATAGTTTACACGAGCAGCCGCCTCGTTGACGCCGCGCGGGATCTGTGAAAAAAAAAATCTTTCGCCGCACTATATCCGATTAATTAAATGGAATATCACGCGCTGACATTGTTATTCGTTGCATAGAGAATCTCTCTTTCCCTTTCTCTCTCTCGCGCGCGCGCGCTCATCAAATCAAACTTTATCCGCTTTTTTTTTTTAGCTTCCGTAGATCATGAACTCGACAATTGGCCATCTAACAGGATTCCTCCTCTCCATCCTGTCCGACAGGCGTCGCTTCCTACCACCTCTCTCTCCTCCTCTTTACCCTTTCTTTTCTTCCTATCTTTTTTCCCTTTTTCACGTCCCTCTTTTTCCCCACGACAGTTTCACATTCCTAGACTCCTCCACGTTCTTTCTCGCCGTCTCCCCACCTCCCGCGCGGCTCCTTCCGCCCTCACTCCGGGCCAACGGGACAAAGTCAATGTCAATGACTTCTTCGTCCCGGCGACTCGTCCCGACTTTTTCCTTTTCGTCTTTCCACCACCCCGACCTATGCCCCTCCCGTCATTCCGCTGACGCGGTCGTCTCTTCTCCTTCACGAGATTCCGGGATTATGACGAAAATCTGACGAGCGCAAAGGTGGTTCCCGTCAGACGCATTTCGCATTTTTCAGGCGCCGCCCGGCGAACGCGTTTTTCCGCTTCGTCAAGCCGGAACTCGCGGCCGGGTGGCTCCAGAAATCGTTTTCCCCGCTCCTGTGTACGCGCAGAGTGCGACCCCACGGATCCGAATTCACGTGTGAGCTGAGGGTAAAAAAGAAACGCGTCTCGCGACGACGTTGTTCTTGTCGAATGACAAAAAGCTCGGGAGCTTAAATGGCTCAAAGACACAATATTGTCTCTTGTCGTGGAGAAACATATTTTTTTTTTCCATTCGGACTCGTGGTTTTTCAGCCTTCGAGCGCTTACATGTCGTATTTTTAATTTCGTTATTTATCCCTCTCTCTCTCTCTCTCTTTCTCTTTTTGTCTCGACGACAGCCGAGTGATATGAACTTTGTGCTCGATGTTTCGAAATTATGCGCCGGTTTTTCAAAAGCCTCTCCCTTTCACGGCATTAACGTGGCTCTCTCTCTCTCTCTCTCTCTCGAACTTTCCGACTGATTAAAGCTGTATCGCGAACATTTCCCAGGGTGGGAAACGCTTGCAAATGACAGACGTTATTCCGGGCGGAAAGGAATCAATATCAATTGCACAATTGTTCGGAAAAGAGAGTACCGTGAAGAGGAAAGAGGAGCAGACCGGAGGAGGAGAGAGCCCAGGGGGAGAAGGATGGGAGTGGATAGGAAGAGGGGGGTGCTACGGCTCCAACTTCGTGTCCCAATGCGCCGATAGTCCGCCCTCGGCTTTTCCACTTTCGACTGTACGATCGAGAATTCTTCGGAGACTCCAATTCTCCTCCTCTCGCAAGTGGCCCTCTAGCGCTGCCGGCGCTGTTCGTGCAATTGAAAAAGTTTGTTCAGCGAATTAACAATAGCCGACGTACGACGGTAAGTAAATGTCGAGTGTATCTCGCGACGAACAAAGCTTCAACGAGGCGATATTCTCGGTCCCGAGAAGAGCGCGTTTCTCTCCCTCTCTCTCTCTCTCTCTCCCTTCCTCCCTATCTCTTTTTATCTTTTCGTTCTCTTCCTCGCTCCATCTCCTCGCGTTCCTCCACGCTTGCTACTTGCACGAGTGGCAGCAACTTTAAATGATTTCGCGACGCATTATGAAAAGAACATGCCGCACATTCGCGGAGATAAAAGTTCTCGGCGGCGCGTCGCGCTTCTTCACGGCTCTCTCCCTCATTTTTCTCCCATTCGTGCGTTCGTTCGTTCGCTCGCTCGCCGCATTATCTAATTGCCTCGGCCCTTTACGCGCGTAATTTCGCGTAATCTCATTACCGCGATTAACATTATCGGTACACGCGTCATTTGCCCGAAGCGTTACTCCATACGCGCCTCACCCTTTACGTCGGTCCCAGCGATGCTCGATTATGAATATTTTGCGCGCGCGCATACACACACACACACACACACACACACTTTGATGAAAATGCGATTAGAATTTTCCCTTTTTCTTCCTTTTGCGTGCAAAAAAGAGCAACGCACGACGCTCGGAGAGAGAGCTTAACGACCGAGAACTCTCCTCGCGTTGTAAATTTCAGGGAATAAGCGCAACAAAGTAATGCATTTTTCGCGATTGCAATATGATCCTAATAATGATATATTTTCCTCTTACGATGCAAATAACAATGGGCCGCATAAAAAGTTGTAATACTCGCGGTGTTCGCGTAAATAAAAAGTGCGCGCGGCGCATCCGGCATGTGTACGGCCGCACATCGAAATATATTTTTGCGCACGCCGACCCCCCCCCCCCCTTCCAACGTTACTTTATTTTCCTATATTTCGCGTTTGCATTTTATCGATCTGCACGTTGAACGCCGCATCGCGCAACTTTTTAGTATATAAAAAGGATCGCGCGGCGAAATGCAACAATATTTTTATCCCCCTCCTTTCAAAGGATAAATGATATTGACATATTGTGTTCGCGCGGCCTGCGCTGCGCTGACTTGCGTTTCGCTCCAGGCCGCGGTGAAAAATTAACGCGAAGCGTTGTTAATTGCAAATTTCATTCCGTGACAAATGTCAGGCTGAATAATTGACTAATTAAAAGCGATTTATGCATTTTGCGCGCGTCGGAGTCCCATACAAATCGCATAAACTTTTATCGAATTTGCATGATTGACGGCAATTATTTCATAAAAAGGTCCGAATACGAAGATATATTTGAAGAAGGAGAGAGAGGAAAAGAGAGAGAGAGAGAGAGAGAGAGAGAGAGAGAGCGAGCACGCTGTCTCGATGTGTCATTCACATACGGAATTATATTTATACACACGTATAGAAAGCGCGGCTTTTCGGACGAACTAGACGCGATCATCAATGAATCATAAATTTTTATGCTAAAAAAGTTAGCGCACGCTATAACAAAAGGGCGGACAGAGACCGGTGCCGCAAAATAATGGAAACAAATGAGAAATTTTCCGGATCGTGAAAGGTAGAAAGAGAGAGAGAGAGAGAGAGAGAGAGAGAAAGGGAAAGGGAAAATGTAGCTCCAACGTGCTTCAAACTTCACCAAACAAACGAAACAAGGCGCATCTGCAGCTCGCTCGCGAGCATAACACGCTCCTCTCGTTATTCCCGCGCGACTTAAACTACGTGCCGCTTGTATATCATCTTAGCCCGGACACGGACGCGCAGATTATGCACGGATAAATACATTAATAAATAACACATCGCGCGCGTTCGGGTCTCGTCTTCTTTGCCAGCCGGCCGGCCGGTCGGTGGCTGTGTGAGTTACGTTGCATTGCGCGTTATGCAACGATATGGGCCGCATAAATCACGGAGACGCACTTTGGGAACGATCGGCATAGCGTACGTGTGTACACACACACGAATATATTCGCGCACACACACGTACTCGCGGAACGTGCGCGTACGGAGATCGAGGGACGATAAAACAGAAAAATTTGCGATGGAAGGGATATAAAATAAAACAGGATACTCTTGGTTACCATATGCTAAACGATACGGCATGATGGCGACTAAAATATCATATTATATAATAAAATATTTGGATAATATGAAATGTGTCTGGGCGTTTTACGCACAGGCGATACGACGTATCTTTTTAATGAAATATCGAAACGCGTTGCTCTATATCTTTTTTTTTTTTGTTCAAAGGTGCTCGCGCACTTGACAACGCGCCGCGCGCGCTTCCCCCGCCTCCGGGTATTTCGAATAAATCACAACGTTCCAGATTTTGATAAAACACTCGAAATGACGGAAATTGATCTGGACGTTTCGGCGGGGAGCGATAACGCGCGAAAATAAATCCTTACTGTCGGCATATTTGTCAAAAATCCAATTGTCGACCGCGCGACGCTATTTTTATATTTCGCCCGGCTCTCTTGCTTCCCCGTCGTCCCCCCCCTTATTCACTCTCACTCATTCCCCCTCCTTCTAACCTTCTCATTTGGGGGTGCAGTGAGTGCGGCCGTTTCGAAGAGGATCGCGGACAACCGACGGCCTTTGAGTGTAGAAAGAGAAAAAGAGAAAGAAAGAGAGAGGAGAGGGAGAGCGCGGGTAGAGCAGTCGAGGGGTCCTCACGTTCCTCGAAATCGCGAGGATTTCGGCCCTAAGTGCAGCTCGATTCTTCCCCCCGGTGGCGACGAGCAATGCCCCGCATTTTCCGGAATACACCCCCGCGTGGCGCATGCATAGACGGTCGAATCGACGATCTCGTCTTTTCTCACACGGAGATTGAATTCGTCGGAGTAAACTCCATTCTGCGTCCTCTCGACGTGCGATCTCTTTCCATCGAGGAGGAGACCGAGTGAGGTGACCCTCTCTCTCCCTCCCCTTAACACTTTCTAACTTTTTCTCTCCCTCCCCTCCTCTCTCTCTCTCTCTCTTTCTCCCTTTCTACCGCCGCTCACGCGGTCTTCCTCTCTCGTATGTGGAGCTCCTGTGTACTGCTCGATACTTTGTATTCACCGTATAGACGGTGGTCCTCGACAGCCCGCATCAATCCAGCAGCACCGACCGTGGCGAGCGGCGCATTACTCACGCTGCGGGCGCGACTCCGTGAACGTTGTTTACGTCACCGGCGGCGGTGCATCACCGGAAGCGATGCGCTTGCACCTCGACGTGGCCCGCCCGCGTATGTATACCAGAGGAATAGCACGTGTGTGTACGAGGAGTACGCCTTCTTCCACAACGGGATTAATAATTATTCCGCGGTATCGCAGCAGCGACTGTCGAATCAACGGAACTTCTCCTGCAGCGCGCCTTACTTTCGCATTCTCACCCTTTGTCTTAGATCTTTCTTCTACGTTACAGCTTTAATCGTGCGAATTTAATTGTCTCCCATTCGTAGTAATTTGACGGAAACGTGACGCCAGTCGATTCTTCCGGCACGATCGAGCCCTTG
Source organism: Dinoponera quadriceps (assembly GCF_001313825.1). Lineage (NCBI taxonomy): Eukaryota > Metazoa > Arthropoda > Insecta > Hymenoptera > Formicidae > Dinoponera > Dinoponera quadriceps. Next base: position 345,391 of record NW_014554780.1, read on the forward strand.
CGTTAAATATGACGCTCCAGGACCGTCCAGCTGCGTAATCCCCAGGACTTTCGGCGAGCGCGGACCTTCGTCATCCCCCGGCTTCCTAATGACGTTCTTATGCGTTCGTGATGCGGGTCAACGAGGTCGAGGCCTTTAGTGCATCGACGTGCTCGGACTTACTTCGCGACCGAACGCATACAGCCGCCGGTAGCTCCGCGAGAACGGAAACATACAGATGAGGTGAATAGCAATTTCGCGTGTTCGTGAGCCCCCCCCCCCTCCGTCGAATGGGATGCGACGCGTAATCGAGAGGTACTCTCGTAAATAAGACTGATAACCGTCGTTGCTCCCCCCCTCTCTCTCTCTCTCTCTCTCTCGTAAAGTCGCGTCGTAATTTTCTCCTCCGAGATCCCCGACAGGGTAACGATCTTTCCGCGGGGTTCTCGCTGCTCGAATCGCTAAATGCGCGCGCTGTTTCGCGGATTCTTCCTCCTCCGAGCGTCGAGAGCGTCGGCGAGCCATTGTGCGAATGCGTAACGCAATCCACGCGAAGCGTCGTGATTTCGAAAACGCGAAGACTCGCTCGCGCGCTCATATAATCGCGGCCCGGGTTAATTTCGCGAGACTATTATCACTGCCGCGCCCCGGGAAAATACGCCGGTATACACGTGAAATTAAATATTCCTCTGATTATAATTCTCCCGGCTGTGCAAAGTGAAACAGCTTTATCTGGGTGGGAAGGGGGAAGGCGGTAATTGCAGCCTAGTTGCAAACACCGCAGCCTAGCCCGATAATATGTGTGTACGGGCGTTTATTTCTCCCGTTAATTTGCATGTTAATTTCGCGAATTTGTTGCCGCGGTAGCTTCATTTCCCTCTCGATCTGTCGTGCGCGTACCGCGTAAGATTGAAAATCGTGGATGCAGCACTAGTTGTAATCGTGAAATTTTTATGAATTTTAGTAAATAATTGTGATAACTCCAACCTTATTTCCGTACGCGTGAAAGGCTAAAATTGTGTAATAGTAAAAAGTTTCAATACAAAGACTGGCAAAGAACATATGTGTGACGGTAGAATTTACGCGAAATTACACGGTAAAAAAGGTTTTTTTTTATTAAAAACGGTCCACTGAGATTTTTGTGTTACTTTTACAAGGTAAATATGTTGAAAAGTATTATATAAAATATAATTAAGATTAATTGACAGTAATTGGTAGTAAGTAAAAAACCTTCGAGACGAAGATGGCGAGTTCGAGGCGCGTCCAAATGTCCGGTCGAAAACTCGGCTTCCGGCCTCGTCACTCGTTGAATATTCGTCGCGTAAGATTTTTCCCCCGGACGTCCAGGACACCCCTAACGAACATTTCGACCGCAGTCGACCGTGCGCGCGCGGATCCGCGCGGTATTTAAACGCGGGATTTTGTAGGGGCCGCGCAAATCGGCTTGGTGCCGGCTAATCTCCTCGTCGCGAGTCGAGTTACCTTGTAAAAATAGCGGAACGACGCTGCGAGTCCGCGGCGCCGCGCTCTTCCACGTCAGGCGAAGGCAGGAATAAAAAGGATTAAAGCGATGGATGTTGGGAGGAAAGAGGAGGACCCGAAGCCGAGTCCTGCCGAGTAATAAAGTTCGCGATTTGTGCGAAACGGAAGCGAACGAATCGCCGAGCCGTTCGCCGTTGCGATTGCGAGGTCCGACGTGAAAACGCGAAGTCCCGAACGCCTCGGTCGCGCGGGAACTCGAGCTCGAATAAATATTGTTTATCTTTCAAATATTTTTTCTACCGGTAAACATTGGACTTTCGGTGGATGCAGATTATATCAGTATCAGAGTGCGAGTCGCCTAATTTAAAAAAGAAAAGTCTACCCGAAGCCGAAATTTTGGCCCTACGTCAAACCTTTAATTCTACGACGCAATAAGAGCTAAGACGGTGGAATAGTTTACCTATGTCAGTTTTGCCCTATGATTTTATATTTACGCGAGGATTACAATATCGCACCTCACACGGTATTTTGCACAGCGTTTTGCTCTCTCGGAAATGTGAAATAAAAATTTCGAGAGTGAACGGAAGTGAACAAGAAAGAAAGAAAGAAAGAGAAAGAAGCTACATTATCGGAGATTCGGCATTAAGATTCCTCTTTATTGCAAAAGCGAAGAAAGAGATTTCCTCTTATTGCACCTCCGCTGAGCGACACTCCGACGGTGACTCGAGCACCTCTCTTCGACTTTCTCTCGCCTCTCGTACTTTTCGAATATCGCTCCGCATCCCCAATCGCGCCCGACCGTGCGCCGCGCGCGTTTCCCTCCCGCATTTTGTTTGCGCTCAGGCGGGAAGAGGGATCTCTTTGCGAAACGGTTCGAGGGAACAATGACGCGGTTCTCCCGTGAACGACAAAGCCGCCGCGCGCTTGTTACGAGCTCTCTCGCGAGCTTACCGATGGGACGTTATAAATACGCGGATTTCTTCGGCCCGGCCCCCCGAAAGCCTCCCCGTGAGAATATCGCCACGATTGGCTTATGTTTAAACGCGCTCGTATTTATCGAGAATACGCGTACACGTGGATTATCACGCCGGTGGGCGCGTTTCCAACGCTCGCTCTCCATCAATAACGTCAATAAGAATCTTCTTCCCGAAGCATGAAAGGGGGAAAGCGACGTCGGCGGGCTTCGTCTCACGTTCGAGCAAGCTCGCTCGAATTTACGTAATCTCGCAAACGCTGTTTTAACCGTCGTATTTATTTTCGAATCGAATTCAGATTTGTTATTCGCTCGCTCGAATCCGACTTGCAAAGCGCAACCCACACGCGGCACGATAGCTCGTTGACGCGAAATGCGCGCGGGTTTTTTTCCCCCTTTTTTTTTGTAACAATCGATAAACGCGCTATAATACCTGTCTGGGACAGCGGTTCGCAATAATAGATATGTAGCCTGGCGAAACGGCAGCCCGCCATGTTATTTTACGGTCGAAACCATAAAAGACCGCGCGCGAGAGGATAGCGTTTCGAGATAACAACGTTGGAAACGGCACACCCGTTTCCAATAAGATCACTTTACTTAGCAATAGCCACTTCTATCCTCGATATCGCTCAGTATACGGCCGAGCTACGCGCCGAGGATCGACGTGTACGCCACCTTCGGACGAGGAAGTTCACTCCCTCTCGCGTAGATCGTCGGGAGCACGCGTGTGCGACGTGAAAGCACGGAAACATGTTCTTAGATTTTCAAGAAATCTTACATCAGAGAGAAGGCAAAAGCTTCTCTGTATCTTCGTGTGGTGGTTCACACCTTCAAACCGTCCTTTAACACTAACAGGCATTTTTTTCATTAATGACTTTATTCATATAACTCATATCTATGCCAAGTTTGATTAAAATCAGGATTTCAACACAAAGATAATGTGTTACACAGGGTGAAGTTTTAAACATATTTTTTTTTCTCGAAAGATGAATGGCATAGCAAAACAAAGAACATTTTTCTGCAAAGCTTGTATAAAATATTTGTTGACGTTTCGTTTGGAGATTTTTGAGAAATTCCGTTTCTTGAAGTAAATTGACGACATTTCGAACTGCTGTAAATAATTCGATCCAGTGCCGAAACATGTTCATTTGCGGACGTGGGTTTACCGATAAAAATTACTTTCGCTGTCCTTCATAAGCACCCGAAGTTTGTCGGTCTAATTTCAGGATACCCTATATCTGAGGAAGGATATCATGCTTGGACGTATATTAATCCATACCCAGATTATCCTCCAATCTAAATATCCCGTCCGATTAGCTTGGAAAGTCCAGGTTCGACTCTTGGCTGATGTGGTATTTTTCGCATCTCTTAATATGAATTTGAATCAATTCTAGACTGAGTTAATAAGGAGAATTATATTTAAAAAATAGGAATAAATAATACACTTGATGTGTAAAGAATCCCCTCGCACGAGTAGGCCGGAGGATAATCTGAACGTGCGTTGATACGCGTCCGAGCGTTATATCCTCCCACATGTTAATATTAACAATATTAATATTTAATGGCACGGTGAGATCCGTGCTTTGGCTCCTAAAGACCCGTGAATTCTGTTTATCTTCCGTTAGATCCAGTCGAAGCGGTTTTATACTTAACAAATCTTAATATTGTTCTCCCCGCACGCTCATCCCTCATATCACTTACTGGTTCCATCTAACAGATTAAGGGATCGTCAGGGGATCGCATTTTATCTCGTAATATTTACACGTTTCCGCCGGCTAATGTAATTAATTTCGTTTCCTGATTCCCCGCTTGTAAACGCCGGTTCGCTGCTCGACATCCCGGCGCTAAAAAACGATCGGAAGCTCGCGGTTTTCGCTCGCTCGCTCGATCCCCTTCCCCGCTTTTCGCCGAGTCATCTCCATCAAATCCTGATTTCGGTCGGGGTAAGGGCCCTCCTAATAAGATAAACCGAGTGGGCAAACTGACGGATGAAGGGCGTGCACGCGCTCCCTCTCGAGCTTAGTCACGGGGACTTTCGCCGAATCGGGAAAATTATAATTCTCGTGAGTGCTGTCGCTTCATCCCGCGGCCGAGAGGACGACGACGACGATGTCGACGACGTAGTCGGCACTGGCGGTACTTGTGTGCGCGGTACAACGTCTTTCGGTCCGTGTTCCACACGTTTCCCCCTCTCTCCTCCTCTCCGGTTCGAATCATTCGCCGAATATCCCCGCGCACCCATCATCCCGCGAGATAAAGTGGCGCGATAAATTGAAACATATTGCGAGACCTCCCGAAGAACGTTGGTTATTGGCACTCGCAGATCCGAGAGTGGACAAGGATCGAGAAATCCCGTCATAATCCTCCTCGCGATAGGAAAGTATCTTAATCCTTCCCCTTTGCGAGGTGAAAGGTCGAAGGTGGTTCTGGAAAAAAAAAAGGAGGAATCGAACTGAGCGCGAAATACCGTTACACCGGGGGAATATTGAACGTGACGGCGATTTCTGCAGATATAAATAATTGAAACGAGCGATTATGGATTATTTTACAGCAGGGGATATGAAGGGACGAGAAAAAGTTTCTGGCCCCGGTATTCTTATTCGCGTCTCTCTTGCGAGTTGCAGTACAGGGTGAGGCGATGACTCCTGTCATTTTGAATGTCTTCGGAAAATAAAGATATTTGATCAGCGACTAGATGAAAAAAGGTGGGAGAAGCTTACACACTGAAAAAAGTAATGCCGCTCAAGTAATATTTACTTGATCCAAGTAAAATAGTTACTTCAATACTCTGGCAAATATTGATTAAAAATAGAGATATAATTGACTATATATAATACATGATATTTCTTTTGTATAAATAGATATTTACTTGTATTTGTTAAAACAATTGCGATAGGTATTAAATTCACGTGTATATAATATTAAGAATATATGAAAATTTATTTTTGTAGAAAATATTTACCATGGGTACGGAAAAATCTGAATTTACAAATACTAGCAGTTTTTTCAGTGGAAAAGAAGTATTACATAATTCTAATAAATACTTTCTCAAATTTACAACCGTTTTACACTTGTATTCAGTAATTTATTTACAAATTATGGTATTAATGCATTCACTTATTTGCTACAGGCTATTGTAAAATATGATTAAATTGATAAAAATCTTACTTGATTTAAGCTAAAAAAAATGGGTAATTACGTTTACACAATTCTAGCACTTTTTTTCTGCGCAGCGTTCTCGAAACGACGACCGTTGGTATCGACGCGATTTCTGTCCGATCGAATTTTTGTCCTACTCTCATATTTCGAGGATATTCGAGATGGTAATAGTTATCGCCTCACCCTGTATGTAATCGTTAGCGAGACTTGGCGGTGAAAAGGAAGAAATTGAAGAGAAAAAGAAAGGAACTGTTCGATACGCTCCGCATCGTGTCGCGCCGTTGAGCAAACGAGCGAGAATGATCGCCAATAACACGCAGATAGAATATAATACAGCCAGCCGCGCACAAATGCGGTTGCGGTGTTCGCGATCGCACAACGCGGATGCGAACTCGATCAGGAGACTTCATCGAGCCGATAATTCCGCACACAGAATATCCGGAATTCTCATTATACGTGAGAAGGACGCGCGAACGATGCGCCGCGCGAGTCTCACGGTCGATTTGTACAGCGCAGCGCACTTCTCGGTTTTTAATCATATTTAAACCAAATATACAATCATTTCTGTGCCGATGTAAAGTCTGCTACACTGCTCGTTGTTGGGAATGAAACGCGATGTGCCTTCGAGTGAGCCAGCTTTATTATATCGGGTACAATTGTGCAAAATTGAACGCAAAATTAAACAAAGTTTTGCCGCGAGCCGCTGACAAACGAACGGAAAGAATTTTTCTATTAACTTTTTTTTCTACTATCCCTAATTTTTTATTATTTAAAACATAGAGAGAGAGAGAGAGAGAGAGAGAGCGCGCACCGTGTTCGAGTTCACTCGCGATGCCGCTCCCAGTTAATTTCCGCGATTGTTCACACTAGTTGATGTTGTTTTTCAATGTAAAATCGACACAAGCGGGAAGATATAGGGAAAGATAGATAGATAGATAGATAGACAGATAAATAGATAGAAAGAGAGAAGGGGAAAGAGGAGAATATAAAAACCAAAAATAGTATTTTTCGTTGTGCTGTATCTCGCGCGTAAACACTATATTGTTTTCCGAGGGAATTTATAAAGTATCGGTGTCATTTAATAATTCGCGCAACGATATCTCGTCGCGAGCACGAACGAATTTGCCGGCGGATCGACTTTTCATGACCGCCCGTGGTTGTCAGAACGGCGATTCAAATCGAAACGCACTTATCGGCCGGCGCCTCTTTCTCTCTCTCTCTCTCTTTCTCTCTCGCAGCTTCCACCTGCTTTCGGTATAGGCTGTGCATTTTTAAGCGTCTCGCGAAAATGAAGGGGAGTTCATCGGCTTACGCTTCCCTCGTGTAATCGTTTTATCTTTAACAGACTCCACCCTCCGCCCTTTCCCTTCCGTCCAGACGTACGTAGCATTTGCAATCAACTCGTTTAAGCTAAACGAATTTTAATGCGGGCGCTTTGAAGGATCAGCTTTTAAATGTAAATTGCATAATGTCCGTGAAAAAAGAAGAAAAAGAGAGAGAGAGAGAGAGAGAGAGAGAGAGAGAAGGAAGAAGAGGCAGAAGAAAAAAGTAGCGCACGGAGAACACCGGTTTCTTAGTATAATAGAATACTCCGGCGAGAGAGTCGCAAGATTTCTTCTCCTGTTCTCAATAATGCGCGTAATAAGTTAAGGCCAGCATAAAGAGAGGGTGCATTAGCAACGATGAAAGATGCACGCGCGCGGACACGTCGCCCGGTTCGGCTCGACACGCAATATGAAAATGTTGTGAAACGAAACGAAACTCGTTATTATTACAAACGAGCGACGCGAGAGAGGAATTCGAATCGCGCGCGGGTAAAATTTCGCTCTTAGTGAAACATTAAAATATTATTGTACGACCGTAATAATAACGTAATAATTCACTTTATTCCGTAATACGCTTTTCCGCGTGCAAGCTGGGGATATTCTTTGAAATTTAACTCCGGTCAGCGATCGAACGATCGTCGATATTGTACTTCTTCGCTAATCAAAGCGCAAAATGTGCTTTTTTTTTCAAAGACCGACCGATCGAGCCGGCTCGGCGAATTAGCGCACTGCAAGGCGCACTCGCTTTTTTCCCCCGCCGCGCCGGGTCAAGTGCGACCGCGCGGTACGCAAGTGGAGAACAGTGGCGGTGGGCGGACCAAGTGGCATGAGAGGCAAGAGAGGAGGAGTGCTCGTCGGCTGGCTAACTAACCGCCTGACCAAAGGAATGTTACATATTTTAAAACACCGTCGCACCGCAGCCGCCTCGAGAGGGAGGGGGAACAGCGATGAAAGCTGTTTACTACATCTCGAGCGCGGTACCCTCAAAAGAAACAGAAGCAGAGAGAGAGAGAGAGAGAGAGAGGGGGAGAGCAAAGGGTCGAGAGTTTGCGAGTTTCTCGAGGAAAGTGGAAGTGGGAGTGAAACGAAATTGGAGCGCGTCTTGAAAAGGTGTCGCAACGCTGAAGCGGAGTCAAAAGACACGTAAAAGAAAGAGAAAGGGCGGGGAGGGGGGAGTGAGAGAAATATATATGAGACAATTTTGTAGATCTTTCAAAGGAGAAGAAAATTTCTGGGAAATTTCTCTTTCGGGCGGGCGGGGGATGTCGGGGACACTCCGGAAATTCTCTCCCCGTGAATCGAATAGAGTAAGATATTGCTCTACATTTCTCGCGACCGCGCGGAGAATTTGTGGGGAATTTCCAAAGTGGTTGACGGCGCGACATTGACATTGAGATCAACCGCGACCCGAGTTGCATCCGCGCGATAAAGGATTCTCTCGAATGTGTATCGGTGTGTATCGAGAATCTCTCTTCTTCAGACCTCGCTAGAGGAGAGATACTCTCCCTCCTCCGCGAGATATTCTCGGCGCGTAGCAAGGCGCGTCCCTGTTCGATATCGACTTTGACGATATTGACACTTTTCAACTTCTCTCCTGAACCTTTAATTCTACAAATTGAATTTTAATGCTACCTTCAACAACTCATTTTGACGCTAAAACCGCGAAAACAGAAATTTAAGGGATCATCAAGAAGTATGGGTTATATTATATTATTAAAATTTAAATTGAACCTATTTTGCTATTTTAATTCCTACTGTGTCGTAGAGTTGAGAATTTAATACTGGGCCAAAATTTCAACTCGGGAGGATTATCTTGTCTATGTATGTATATAAATATTTTCATTTTTTTATATATATTATTATTATATATTTTTTTTCTCTATTTTTTTGTCTTCCTATTTTTGTATCTTCTGATTTTTCTGCTTTTTTTCTGTTTCTGTTTTGTACTTATCCTTCCGTAACTTGGAAATTGCTCAAAATGTAAGTATTCTTAGGGGGTCACTCTAGAATATTCAATAAACGCTCTTATCTAATCTATCTATTTCTCTCTCTCTCTCTCTCTCTCGCTCGCTCTCTTTCCGCATCCATTCCGCATCCAATCCTCGTCATTATTTATGGTCCTTCCGTTCCATCTTCGTTCGTCCACTTCCCAATCACGGTGGACAGTTGGCCGATTAAACATTAACCAGGAAGACATCAGCAACGACGGAAAAAACTTTCGGGATCGAGATGTGTGTGTGTGTGTGTGTGTGTGTGTTGGTCGAAGGTCGCAACCCGTCGGAAGCAGATAAGGTCGGAGGGTCCGAGGGTTATAACGAGAAGGAGAAAGTTGGTGTGTGGGTCGCACCTTCGAAAGATAGGCCGCTATCGATCACGCTCGTCGTCATACACGCCATTTCGCGGTCGTCGGATCGCAACGACGTCATAAGTTCGTCGAGCGAGCTAAGATTGCAAGATACGACCGAGCGAAATGTCCGAGCGTGGAAATCGTGTGAACTCCGATTGCTACCCGGAGCGTTCATCGTTCGCGAGAGTCGCAGAGATTCTCCCCGTAGAAAACGAGTCTTTATATATAATTAAACGCGTGTAATTATACATACATACATCATACATTCGCGTCGCAAAAGTAGCGCTCTCTCTCTCTCTCTCTGTGTATGTGTGTGTCGTGACGAACTTTGGTCTCTCATCCCCCCCCCCCTCTTTCTCTCCCCACCCTTCACTCAGCTCCGATCGAAATTTTAAGCGACGCTCCTGATGACAAAAATTCCTCGCCAGCTCCTATAACGCTTTTAATACGCAGTAAATATAAAATGAGTATACCTTAAGTGCATATTATCATGAAGCCATTGTTCATACACGAGGTACATTAATTTAATGAGAATGCCATCGCATGATGAAAGCCTGCGAAGTGCCACGGTAATGACATTTTATCGATGTACCTGGGTGCGTCAGTTTTGACGTGCACGGGCATAAGATTACGCGCTCGAAAGAAGTGACCCGGTGTCGCTCGAAGAGACATAGCGCTCCGTTCGCTCCGTCTTATTCATATTAAGATTTTAATGGAACTTTGTATATGAATTTTTCATGCCGAGAGAGAGAGAGAGAGAGAGAGAGAGATGTGTATTAACAGAACTTCATCTATTCACATTACGCTACGCGTTAATGGAACTCGGTGCATTACATTAACTTCGTATACTCGTACACGGCAGACGCGTGTTGATGGGACTTTACTCAATCGTCATCGACGCGGGCCGCAAATTGAAATTCGTACATGGCTTGGGCGCGTTACACCTCGCGAGAATTCGTTATCTCAAAGTGATTCCACCGTCAACACGACCCGGTGATATGATAGAATTCGTGTAGAACCTCCGTTCTTCTCACCGAAGTGGATCGTTGCCTCGAGTATTCTTAATTGAGACTTCCTCGAGTTTAATGAAGATGCGTTTTAATAAATAAATAAATAAATATATGTATACATGTATATATATATACATATATACATACATATATATGGCCACCTCTTCGCTTTCACGCGACAGTAATTTAACAACTGATCCTCACGGGAGAGCGGTACGATTCCCTTCGCGCAACGAAGTTTGCGAGAAGCAGCCGGTCCATATCGCTGATACGCGGGGAAGATCGCCCGGAGGCGAGTTATCGCGACATCCGGCCGGCTTTCTCTCTCCCTCGGATAATCTTATCTCGTCGGGAACAAAAGGATCCGCGATATCGATGACGTCTAACGAAGTACGATATAAACTCCGGATGAGGGAGCGTGGGACGGTGGAAGAAAATTCAGGAAAACGTGCAACAGCTGCTTTCCCCGAGCGAACTCGCGCGCGCGCACACACACTTTTGCGTATACTTATGTACACACACATACAGAGAGAGAGAGGGAGAGACGCAGCACGTCAGCGCAGGGTGCCGGCCTCCTAAAATCCGAGCTACCGTGTATAATCTACTTATGACGAGCGCAACGTATCGGACCCAATGCAAATCCATTTAATGGTAACTCTCGCGGAATAATTCAGTTACCCTAGATCTCTCACTCGCAACATTGTGTGTACGAAACCGACTGGCAACCGCAAACCGAAAGCGGCTGACCAATTCGTCATGTTTCCCCTTCTCGCGATCGAGTTCGTCCTCGTTTTCGCTCCGAAACGAGCCGCAGTTGCAGCGAATATCGCACCTCTCCTCTTCGCCTTTACCCTCCCCCCCNTCCTTCTCCTCCTCTTCCTCCTCCTCATTTTACTCCGCCGCTCCCATTTTATTGTTCATCAAATACGCGCACGCGCCCGATCCTCCGATTTCAGATGTATTCGCGATATCGCGGGAGAGTTTCCCGTTGGCGCCTTTCACTCCAAGTTCGAGCTCCGCTAAACTGCGCGAAATTAATTCCATCATTTTCTATTTGCGGAACGCAACCGGGGAACCCGTGGATGCGCGTCGGCCGGATATTACATCGCGGTGCGCGAATGTAAAATCTATGAGAAGTGGCTTTACAGACGTATTAAACCAATTGCCGCGGCGGACCGCCTTGATATTAAATTATATCGCCGTTGCGAGAGCGCGTCTCTCCGCGAAGAAAATACAAACCGTTTCCCTCCTCCGTATTGAAATTCCGACGGTTCCGAAAACACGCGCGTACATCCAGCCCGCGACGTGCGAAAATATTTTTTTTACACACGTACACAGAGCGATAATATTTGTTTGAGATCATTGTTTCACTCCCCCCCTCCCCCCCTGGAAGCGTGAGCACCGAAGCGTACGTTACGTTCCAAATAAACAAGCCGATTTACCGCGACACGATTTCCTTCGAATACCGCGCGCGGATAAGTTTCCTCGTAATTGTCCCCCTCCGCGAGAAGGTATCCGCGAAATAATGCGATAATGCCAACTCTCATTAATGTGTGATCTTAAATTCTATTAAAATTAACGGCATCCACCAATCGGAATCATTCATCGGAATGTTAGAACAGTTACAAAGCTGTTTTCTCTGCTGAACACAGCCATTATCGAATAACCTGCTGAACCAGCCAGAATAAGAGCACGATTTTCGGCACAATATTTGCGCGACTTCTCAATATACGTATTCACCTTGCGTTAAGTTAACAGACAAATTCGAGCGTGCCGTTTGGGACGGTGTGTGAACAGTGTTGAAATGTAACGGAACATTTTTTACCGTGTGAGCGCGCGCACCCCGCGGCCCCGAGAAGTCACAGGTCGACGAGAGCTCCCGGCATCGGCGCGTCATCGCGTGACGCGAATGCTCCCCCGGGGATTCCCGTGCGAGTTTTCCCGCGGCAATTATTTCTCGTTTAGCGCGGCCGGCCGTATATCAGATCGACTCGCGCGCCACCGGCGGCCGGGAGGGAGGGACCGGTCACGTATCACGCGGTAATATCGCCGGGGATCTTTATTCTTTCTTATTACTTAATATCCCCCGGTAACGAGGACAAATGCGGCGAAACGCGCTCCGACCGCCGGCTAATTGGCCCCCGGCAACACACAGAACCGCCACGTTTTCGCGTTTCTTCCTTCACCCCCCGTCATCAATCTGCAGCCTCGGCCGACGTGACCTTGTGCGCGCCTTTGATCGCGCGAGAGGGGGGAGGGGGAGAGAACGCGCCGGCTGCTTCGCGCGCTCTCCCGTCTCCTCGAAGATCCTTCCTGCGGATTCCGTGCCGCGGGGATGAAATATAGCGGAATACCGTCCGCCGATACCCGTCGGTCGGGAACGCTGTTCTCGGATCGCCGAACACCGTCGTGGGCCACGGAAGGGTCAAAATTATTGCCCCGGTCGAAGAGAAGAAGAAAAAAAAACGAGAAGGGAAAGGAAAAAAGGAAATAATCGGGATTGATGTATCGGGAGATAAAATTAGTCCGGCCGAGATAGCCCCCGCCGTGGGGAACCCCGGCCATTATTCTCGGCTGATTATTAAAGATTACTTTACGAAAAACTTCGGCGGAACTCGCGTAAAAATGGCGCGTCTCGCCGTCGGCGAGCTCGGGCGTATCGTAACGTTCCTTAATGAGAGGCTGTTCGAGAGAAAAGAAACAGAAGAAGTACAGGAAGGAGAACGTTCGCCCTCGCGCCGTCGCTTCCGCCCTTTCGAATAGCGCGAAAACGCCCGGCAGTTGCCGATGGCGCGGAGACCGAGGTCGTCCCGCGACAGAAATCCGCTCGATTATCCTCGTCGGCACGCGCGTCGTTACGTACGCGTGCGTCCGGCGAATTAAAATGCAATTCCGCGGGGGCGCTAATGGCCGCGCCGCGGTGCGTGCCGCGTCAAACAGCCGGCTAAATCAATCCGACGGTTCGCGATCTAATTTGATCGGCGGAAACGAAATTCGCCGGGCATGCAATGCAATCAAGGGCCGAGCGAGAGCGACTCGCGAAACGACCATTTGAAAACGATTCGTCGCGGCGGGCGAACACGCCGCGTGTCGGGGCGAGAAGAGAGGCGCGTCCCCCTGGAAAAGAACCGGAATTCGCGCTTCGGCCGAAAACGCGCTTTGTTCCAGCCGATAATTCGCGCTTTGGCCGGAAATCCGCGCTCTAGCCGGAAAATTCGCCGCTTTAGCTAAAAATTTGCGTTCTCAGCCGGAAAATTCGCCATTCGCGCGAAAAATTCGCACTTTAACCACAAGATTTCGCTTTTCAGCCAAAAATTCGCGTTCGAGCCCAAAACTTGGTTCTTCGGTCAGAAATTGAGGGGGGG
>NW_014554780.1:359177-377467 GCF_001313825.1 Dinoponera quadriceps
AGGAGGGAAGGGCCGCGGGCGATCAGCAGCGGTCTCGTGTGGGCAGACGGTGAAGGAACGAAGACGACGGCTGCTGGTTGGACGGTAAAGGGAGAAAAACGCGGCGGGGTCAGTCGGCCAGAGAGAGAAGGAGAGAGACTAACAGAGAAAGGGAGGGGGGAGAGCTCGCTCTGAGTGGATTCACTAGTTTCAGGATAATTCCAGAAACTGGGACGCCGATGTGCGGAGAAACAGGAACGAATCACGCGGCTCGTTAAACCGCGCGAAATTCCCTCGGCCGTCTTTTTCGGCGCCTACGTTCAGCGGAAAACGAAAAAGAGAGAGAGAGAGAGAGATAGAGAGAAGGTACGCCGGTTTCCGGTCGCTTGCGTGTAACACGTCTCCGCTATTGTTGCCTCCGCGGGACGTCCGGCGGACAATCGTGCGAAAGTGAGCGCCGAGCGTCGATTGTTTCCGACGTTGTTTCGCCTGGTGCTTTTCGAGAACGCGCAGCGGATTCGATCGCGTAACGGCAGAAAAAAAAAGAGGGAAGAAGAGGGGGGGCTCTCTGTTTCAGTTTCTAACAGGTTTGTCCAGCGGCATCGCCATCGGGGCACAAGTGCACACCGAGAGCAGCCCGCAGGGAGCCACCGCAACGCTTGCGGGGGACGCTGCGAAAATTGAATCATAAATTGAAATTCATTTGTTTCGCGGCGGGACGCGCGCGGAAACGAGCGCGCGTCGCTGCATCGGTAATGCCGGCGATGCGCGGCGGTGGCAGGTGAAAAGGATGATAAAGAGTTTCGCGGGACCGGATTCGCGGGGAATTGAATTTCGTCCGTTCTTAAAGCGGCTGCCGTTCTCTCCTTCGCGCAGCGAGCAGAGTTTCGGAGCGCCGCCGGGGGTGAGAAAGTTTATTTCCCCGCACCCCGATATAATATGCATGCGTCGCGCGTTATAACAGCCGGGGCGGACGCGAAGAGAAGGCGGAAACGTAAAATGTTTCATAGGTGCAACTTAATTCTCGTCGGGCACGTCGTCTCGCGGTCATCATTGTCCGCTGACCGTCCCGACGATCGCGTGTCCTTCGTGAACACGCAGGAAAATAGACTGTGCGTCAAAGTCATGGTATTGTTGTTTCAAATATTTTGTAAGTTTATGCCAGAGTGTTTCGAAATTGGATTGACAAATTTCGAGTTCTTGCTAAAGGCATCAGAATGTTAAAGTAAGTAATCTAGTAGATATATAAAGTTACTTGTTATTGGTGCTTTTCGTGGGCATCCGAAATGTGTCGATCTTATTTTGGGACACCCTGTATATCCGACAAATACAGCATAAGTTCGATCATCAGCGTCAAATTTATTCGAAATATATTCCGAATCCTAGTGAGTTTAGTAATTCAACCAAGAATATTAAATTAAAACAAACTGCGATTTCTCCTTATTCAAATTAACCAAGTTTATATACGTATAAGTTTATATTCAAATTAACCAAGTTCATATACATATTTTCTTCCATATAAAGTTTATATTCTTGAATATAATATTCTTGAAAAAAGAGAATCGATTTTTCTTTCGAGTATGTGATAATGGACTTTTCTCAAATTTGTAACGAACATATTTTAAGACTGTTACATCAAGAAAAATTTCCTTGTTAAAGATAACTCTATTACTTAAAAGAAGGAAAGTAAGCCGAACAATCGCTTTTCTTCGCGGTGGAATGATATTTTTCATCTTGTGGAGATATATTTCGGAAGATTGGTCAACGTTTCTATCGTTTCGGCATTTTCAACAATTTCGACAACCTTGCTGATCGGAACGTTAATTAACGTCTGCTGTTCTTGGCGCGATATTAAAGATTCCCGCTCGAAATCCACGCGTCGAGCGTCGGGCATCGGTGAACTGGAAAAATTTATTATGAGCTATTTGTCGACTCGAAAGCGCATCTCGGTTGAACGCTCGGTGGAAGGCGGCCGACTTTACGGATAAAATGTTCAACAATGTGAACGGTTGAACGGCAAAAATACCGAGACAGAGAGCGAGAAAATTCCCGAGTCGGAGTGTTCAGTCCTGCATTAATCAGTATATTCCATCGAATTCGCGAAGCACAAATCTCGAGGTGTAACACTGCAGAGACTATTATTCTTTGATACTAGGCGTAGTTACCGTCGTTTTGTCGAAGCTAAAGGATTACTCGACTCCTCTCGTCTTCTGATCTTATTTACATCCGCCAACGTTTTTTTGTTATTTTTCTTCAATTTCGATTCTTTCGTTTTTGTTACGACACGGAATCCGAATTTAAATCTTTATTATTATTTGACACAGCTTTAACGGACACACAACTGTTATCTTCATCTCTACAGCTTCTCTCTTATCAAATCCTTTAAAAACCCCATTTCCAATGTCAAAAGGTACAAAGAGGCATTATGAGAATAAAAATGTGTTTACCTTCCTCCCCTGTTAACCTTTATTAGATTATTTGCTTACCCCACATACTGTGTCTACAAGTTGAATTAGACGGTTGATACAGTGCTCATGCGGAAATGAAAAATCAAGATTCCACGCTGACGCAAAATACTGAGACGTGCAAATATTAAATAATTCCCGAGTAAATGCCTCCGCGGAGGGAACTTCAGTGCGGAGAGAACGGCAGTAAGCAAACATTTGCAGCATGCAAGTGCGGTGTTATACCACGAAATTCCGCATTGATCCTTTCAGTTCGACGAAATTTGCAGGATTAATGTAGGTACCGAAATCTCCGACTCGGCCGGGAAAACGGGAGGGTAAACAGCGCGGAGAGACGCGCCGGTTATTAATTCATTCATTCGAATTTACGCGTCTACTAGCGAGTTCGCGAAATTAGAATTTCTTACTGCGAATACACGCTCCACTCAGTTTCGGGTTCGACGGCATCGCCGAATAGGACCGTCCGGGGCTCTCGTCGACCCTGTGTTCTCGCGGAATGCGGCCTTGCCGACGTTGCCGCGTGCATCGCGCTACATCGTAACGCGAAGCATTATTAATTAGCGCGGCCGCATTCACTGACAGCCGCGAGCGATCGAATTGTTCCGTGCGAAATTGTCAGCTGAACGTTCAACATTTCGGTATCTGCGAGGGTCGAAGGGTGGGATCAGCATTTGTGTGGGCCCCGCGAGTGCGGATACCCCACCGTCGATGTGTAACGTCGCACGAATCTGGAGCAATATTACGTCAAGTCACGTGAAAGTTGGCCGAATTCGCGAGATCGAGATCGATGACGCCTCACGGGCGCGGCGCGAGGATGCTGTTTATTAATTCCGCTGGAACGGTGATTGTTCGCTCGCGATGAGAAGGAACCCGAGTAGAAATTTCAGTTTCTACGTTAAATCTAGTTAGTTCTACGTCGGGCCTTCAAAGGTCTCCTATTGTGCGCCTGTGATGCTACAAATGAGAAGTTATTGCCGTTCTCTCGATTTGACGACTTAACGTAGAATGAAAATTTCGACTCGAGAGGTCTCATCTTCCACTTGTAGCATCAAAGGAGCACTCATTGTGATCCTTGGATGCTGCAACTGGAAAATTATTGCCGTTTTCTCCATTTCGAGGAATTCGGGCGATATTCATAGTTTTGTATCTAAGGCCGTCTTGAGTTTATTCATTTTCAGATGTTTCGTAGCCAATGAAACGAGCCGCGTAACTGAAGATCAACTTAAAACGGTCTTAAATATAAGATCCAACTATAAATACCAGCTTCAATACAAACTTAAGTGGCCTTAACCCAGTAAGCAAGAAATCATTAACACAACGTTATTACGACGATATTTTACAACATGTTTACCTTTTCTGTTCTTAATACTGTAACGTTATTGTTAACAGTACTTGGTCGAAACATTAAAAATAACATTTCTGTGCTGACTTTAATATTTAAGAATCTTATCAAGCAAATAATTTAGAAACATTTATAAAATATCATGTAGAAATGTTTATAAAATCCGCACAAAGCCAATATTTCAAAAGATTGTCTTAATGCTCCTCGCTTACTGGGAACGTGAGATTAAAATTTCCATTTCCGGGAGGCAACGAAGGATCAGTCGCGGCGAGGGTGCGTGTGCGGCTGTGTGCACTTGCAGAAACGACATTTATTTAAAGATTACCAACCAACTGGCAACTCGCGCATTCCCACATCGAGCTAATTCCGTGCCCCCGGTTACTTATTTAACGAGTCTCCTCCGCTGTCGATACCCGATGAAAAATGGACAGTCACGTTTAACGGTAAATACATAATGAGAATACGCCGCGGGAACCGCGCATGCACGAATGGAATCGTGCTGCTCTTCTTTTTTTTAGGGAGGGAGGAAGGGAAAATGGGATTCTCGCTTTTCCGCGAATATAGCCGCTCTAATGGCCGTCTAACGACGGACGAAATCGCGTCCTCCGCCGTTGCACGTATAATCGTTTCGTTGGCCACGAGGGGGTCGAGAGACTTTCGCGTTATCGTCGGAAATAATGAGAACTCGGGAGAAGCCCAGGCGCTTCCCGCCACCCTCTTTCTTCCCTTTTTCCGAAAAGTCCGTTTTTACGGCGCGAGAGCTCTCCAGTTCTATAATATCATCGGATATCGCGTCGGATGTATCGCTGTATCGCGCGTCATCCGCGAAAGTACACGAGCCGTGTAGCGGTAATAACCTGTTGTTTCCCCCTTCAATCGTTGATCCCTCACGGTTGCCCTGAAACACGTACACCGCGACCCCGGGTGGTATATCGGCGCAGTAAAACGTACACAAAATTTTACGATCGTAGACACGGCATAAGGAATTTATTTCCACAGCCGCCGCTCCGAGTCGCGCCAACAACAGCCCGTATTCGCGTACGCTAAAGGCGCCCCGACTCGACGTTTATGTATTGTTGTAAGATGTAGCAATAGTCGCGTTACACTTTGCGGTAAACCTCCTCTTCCATCGGTCTCCTCTTTACGACTGTACTTCGCGTACCTTATTTTCGAACGACGTGTTGCACGGCGAGTGACAGGATATCGCGGAGACGCTGGGAATGTCGACTCGCGGATAATTTCACGGTATTCGGACCCGCAATTTTCGTCTGTTCCTTCTACACAACGACACAAATCGGATCGATTGTCAGAGGGAGAGACATTAAAATCGGAAGACACATTTTCACGAGTACTTCTCCCTCAATCACATTTTTGTGACTCTCGGAGATATTAGACCAGACGGTTTGGGAAGATTACTAATCTGTATTCAAGATTTCTCAGTTCGCATCGTAGAGAGTAACTTCCGCTTCAGTTTGAATACGACCGACACTTCCCGTCGGAATGATCAAACGTCACCGATCGATCCTTATTCCGACGAGAACACGACCGATACGCCCGTCGGAAGCGCGCGAGTCTCAGCTTTCCAACGGTTCCCGTTTGAAGTCTCTACGACCCTTAGAAGCGAAGATATCGACGGTTATATCGAGCTGCACTCTCAGTCGGCTCGGCCGGCTGCCGAATTAAAGCGCAGTTTCAAGCACGTGTTTATGTTTGCGTTATGTCACGCGGCCCTGCCCCCACTCCCGCTGCTCTTATTGGCCGCTATTGGCCACGTGGTCATTGAACCCAAAGATCTCGTACGCGGCGTGGTGCGCGGCCATTCGCCGATCGCGAGCGAGTCGAGAAACTCGAAGAGGCCCCTAACTCGCACTTAATTTTTTAGTACGACACGAAGTATCTCGTCAAGTATTCGTTTTTCGATAACGTCGCCTCGATAGTTTCGCACGCGGAACGACAGGCGGAATCGATCACTGTGAACGAACATAGGGAAGCCTCGGAAACAAATCCATTGCATTTTGAAAACCGCAACGTTCCGCACGGAGGAGGTTAGCGTGCGGGGGATGAAAATGCGCTATTCGTGATACACCCCTGCGGAGGGTACAACGGGCCCTTCTCCATATCCCTTTTACTTAATATCTCGCGCAGGCCGCGATTCCTCGCGTTATTCGTCATTGTCACGTCTGAGAAACGGAGCCGTGTTGTGCGAGGAACTTATCGTCCTGTCTGTTCCTGAGTCCTTTGGCGCGCGCGCGCGAAACTGGGCCGGGAAGTTTCGCGGGCCTTTCTGACGTACGTCGTATAAATCAAAAGGCATTTCCATCGTCGGCCGATAAATACGTTTCTTTTCTGCAACACAGCCGCGATTTTACAACGGAAACCGTCCGGTTACTTGTTGCGTTCTCTCTCTCTTTTTCTCCGCACCTGCTACACTTACGATTTAGACGCACTCTTCTTTTTCTCTCTCGGCGACTCGAAGCCCATCCGGAAGTAAACTTCACAGGAGGATATCGCGTTTGGACCGAATGGACACGGTGGACGACAAATTAGTCCGCTCGTCTATCTACAGGGAGGAACGTTCGCGCGCGCACGTCGGGCGTTCTATCCATTACCACTCGCGCTACGTAAATTCATGATCAGCGCTCGCGATACGAGAAATCGTCACCGGCGTTCTCTCTCTCTCTCTCTCTCTACTCCCCGTCGATGTCGAAATCACGGAGATTAGGTGACGCGGACACAGTTAGTAGAGAATTCAGCGAAGCGCGACCAGCAGTCCGTTTCCCCGGCGAAACGAGACCGTTTTTAAACCGGGCACGTACCGTCTGTTTATTCAAATTTCCGACACACGTGAAACTTTCGCCTCTGTCCCCCCTCCTCCTGGGCGACATCCTTTCCGCCAGCTTCGCGCCGAAGTTCACCGACCAATATTTCACGGTGCACCCCCGGTGCGGTATCACCGGTCGGAATTACAAGGAGAGACTAGTAGCGGGACGAACGTGCCGTTTAAAATCCGTCGCCATTCGTCCCGACGTTGCACCAACCCGGTCCAACTTGGCGCCTCACCTCGCCTCGCGCGCGCCGAGCGTTTGTCTTCGGCAGGCCGGCCGTAATGGAATAATCCCCGGCCGCGAGCTGTAATTCACCCCCGATCAGCGCTCCGATAGACCTCGGAACTTCGGAGAGCCAGCGAGCGGCGGACATACGAGGAGGAGGAGGACGACGACGATGCTACGTGTGGAATATTGTCGGCTGCGGCCGGTGTCCCGGCGATGTTGGAACTTACGTTCCCCGCAGCGCGCGCTGCGATGATTGCGGTGGTCGTTTGCAAGTGACGCGTATGACGAGAGAGGGAGAGAGAGAGAGAGAGATCGAGGCTCGAGTCAGCGAAATGCCGTGTCGAGATCCGGCTGATCGTCTCAAAACGTCCGATTGTTTCTTCATTCTCCCCGACGAGGCGGCCGTGTAATCGACAGGAAGGGCCCGAGGAACGTTAATTCAATTCTATCCGTAGTGTGATAAGGACGTATGTCCCTCGCTGTTATCTCGGTGAAAGAACGGCGGGAGGAGGAGGAGGAAGATGATGAGAATGATCACGCGGCGGGACGAAGGCGACGCGACGGCGGGTGCTTTACGCTCGGCGCGAGAGATATCGCGCGTTGTTCGCGTGCGCTTTTATTTACGGTCGGCGATAAAGTTTTATTATTTATTCAAACGACCAGCTTTTAACGGCGCAAGACCGCGCGCTCCACTTTCAGACCGTGAAATAAGTCAAAAAGTGCGCGTGCCTCAACATTGAAACAACACCTGTATTATTCATAGCTCTAACGTCCCGCGGTGTACCTTAAAATAACTTCGCCCCGCGCCGCGTGAAACACACACACTCTCTCTCACCCTCTGTCTCTATCTCGCGATCTACCCACCCCCACCCACCCTATCTACCCGCCGAGTAGAAAGGCCGAATACAAAAGGTCCACGTTTGAGCCCCATATTTCACGGTCTCCCGAGCATCGTCGCCATTGCGTTTTCCCGGACGAGAGACGATCGACTGGCCGGCGGGAGGACGGGAATCGCACCCTAAAATGCAGATCACGAGGGGGGTGGTGGTCGCGTGCCGGCCGAAAATATTCCGTCTCGTGTGGAAGAAAAGTAATCGCCCGGAAACCAGGCGATTGCGAGAGGACGAGCGGAGACGACGACGCGAGCCAAGGGCGGACCCCGAACGTGTCCGGCGAAAGACGGCGACGATGAATGAAAGAGAGGGAGAGAGAGAGAGGGAACCGAAGAATGTGAGTCGGTGGCTTTGAAGCGCGAAGGAAAGAGCGGCACCGTCGAACGGCTTAATTGATACCAGCCGATAAGCCCGCCGACAACGAGCCCGTGAATTTGCGACGTCCGCTCGCGGCCTCCCCGCGAAATTCCGCGCTTTGTCCGCCGGCAATTCCGCCCGTCGGTCTCAACGACCTTTTTCTCCCCCCCCCCCCTCTCTTATAGCTCTTATTTGACCTGTGACCTATTTGAATCTATATATAGCGCAAGTTTCAACGAATTCTTAGAAAACTCATTTTATGCTACAACTATCTTAAAATGTTCAGCGTCATCCCCCCCACTTTCTGCCACTTTTCAGGTTACTTTCTGATTGCGAGCCTGCAAAATAATTCGTTCTTCGAGCGAGCGTTGCCATCGACGACCCAACGAAATTTCCCCAGCCTCTAGTATTTCTGTGCTCATTTACGAGTGAGAAGCCATGGGTCGTGACGTCGTTTCGAGATAATATTTACGGGAAATCGCCGGATTTTCCTTCTTGAGTAAAAGCCGGAGGAGGGCGCAGCGAGGATAAACGCCGCGCGGGTTGTCGTGTCCGGTCCCGTGGTGCACCCTCGCGCCCCACTGCGTCCAGCGTTTTAGAGGAAAGCGTGCGGAAGATAAGGCACCGGGACCATAAATCGCGTGCGTTCAATCCTAGACGAAGGTGGGGAAGGATAAGCGCACGGAGACGGGCGCGGGAGAACGAGGGACGGGGAGGCGTGTCGGCGGCACTTCGCGGCGAATTTCTTCGCGAATTAATATTTGCGGCGAACTCCGGGAAAGGGGGAGTCACCACCTCCTCGACAGACCCCCCCGAGATAGAACAAATAACGAACGCGATGTCGAGGAGAAATGGGGGGGAAGGGGGGATGTGGATCCATCCCCGGGCTAACCCCGGATAACACGACACCGCCGCGAAAACCTCCACCGGTTGCTAACGGAAAAAAAGTGAGAGAGGCGTGGGAAGGTGAGGAAGGGGGGGGGGAGGGGACTCCACGGCGTTTCGATCCGACCGACGGGATCTCGCGAGCCTCGTAGATTAAACGAGAAACCGCCCCGAAATAACGTTTCGGGGGAGCGCGCGAAGCTGGGCGCGGGACAACGCGCACGGGGAGGGTATTCGCGATGAGAAAATGCCGCACGCGCGGAATTCCGCGAGTACGGCTGGTGATGCTCCTCGAGGCTTCTCTCCCCCCTCTTCCGAGAGGGGCAAAGAGGGGGAGGTAATCTTTCCGAGGGTGGAAACGGATCGTCGGCTTGAACGGTGTCTCTCAATTTCACCGTATAAACACCGGCGCCTATCCATCTCGTTACGCACGAAAACGGCTGATTCGCTGAAAATTTCAATTTTCCCCCCCCCTCGCATCATTTTCTCGCGCCAGATGTAATTCTTCCAGTTTCCCGCAGCTCTCCGCGTGGTATTTCCGTTTGTCACTCCGGATATTCGTACGCGACTTGCTTGTTCCTCGGTCTACCATCGAGTTGTTGATTAAATCATCAGTTTGTTTTATTTCCGGGGAAAAATGTGAAATCATACACTGGAAGGGAAAAAGTACTACATTCAGGTAAATAATTACTCCGATACTCCTTGGCAAGGTTTGACTTGGATCGAGTAAATATTACTTGAATGTAGTACTTTTTCGCGACGCTTCAAGTGATATTTGTTTAATTTATTATTGAAAAGGGCGAATTACGAAATATCGGTCACTTCGCAAATAGTTAGAGCCTTGAGAAAAAGAAACCTGGCTAAGAAAAAGACTAAGATCGAGCCCAATAAAATCTGACGATGTTATCGGGGATCGAATTGACTCGGAATTTAAAACCCCTCTCCCCTTCGCGTTTAACGGTTAGCTGCAAAAGTAAAAAAGAAAGGGGAGAAACGGTCGAGCACAAGTGGATGCATGGCGGCGACGTGGCGCCTTCGAGTACGGCAATCGGCAGCGTTCTGTCGCGAAAAGTCGATGACGCGGTGTCGGCCGAATGATATCGGATCGCGTTCCCCATGCCCGGTGTGTATCTTTTTAATAAATCGCGATATATCCGAACTTTCCCCGGCGCACATTTTCGCGACACCTGTCACCCCACGTCGAGTGTGTTCCGTTAAAAGTGCGGGATTTAAAGGTGGGTCGCGCGTCTTCGCCTGGCAGATATTTAACCGCAACGTCGCCCAATGTCGATACCGAGATCGCAGTGTCGCGAGCGATCTCGATGATATTTCGCAAAGTTGCTGCGCACTTGTCGCTCAAGAATTTCGAGCGTTACACAGCCACTCGCAGAAATCCTCAGTTTAAGGAGTTTACGAATTTACACAAAGGAAACGAATAACTATAAATATAAATTCACACGGTGAAACAGGTGAGGTAGGTTAGTCTATTCGGTAGTCCGGTGCTCCTGAGAGACCACTTAAGCCGTGTCTCGTTGGATCTGCCGTCGTAACGAACAGGCCAAGCCGCACGGAGTTTCGGACACGGAAACCGGGATCGGGGGAATGAAAACAGGAAGGAGGAGACAGCGCGAATCGGCCCGACCCTTTTCCACGCTTCCCTTTTGTTTTGTCTTCGACATACGCTCTCTATCCCCCCCCCCCCTCTCTCTCTCTATCTCTCTTTTCNNNCCCCCCCCCCTCTCTCTCTCTCTATCTCTCTTTTCCCTCCGTCTCTCTTCCGGAAAGCAAGGGGGTTGAATCTATTCGAGCGTGAGGGATGCGACTGACAGCTGGAATTGTTATATCTCGGCGGGCCGGCTCGGCCATCCGCTCGCGCGTAGTTCATCGATCTTCGACCGGTCGACATCGCCGCAGCCGCCGCCGTCGACGCGATGGATTGGTTCCTACCTTCGTTAAAATTAATCAAGCGAACACCGGTGCGATTGCCTTTGCCTATCGGCCGCAACAGCACGCAGTATATTACTCGGATACGCGGAAGATCGCGGCGGGAATGCGCCAGGGCACGCGGCCGATCGTTTCCGGCTATAAAAAAGAAAGAATGGGAGAAAGGGGGGGGGGGGATTTGAAGAGTCGTTTTTTCGATTTTTCCCGAGGAACACTGATCTCTCGTGAAAGTGAAGTGTGTCGCGCGTATGTGACATTGGTAGCGAGCGTATTGGAAGCGTGTATCTCATGCTTTCTGATTCACTGATTACTCCACGGAGATTAATAACGGTACAATCACACGCGCGTCCGATTGGATAGTTGACGTACATTGGAAGAAACACACCGATAATGAACGAATCTTGCATGGAATTACATATTACGATGCGAGTGCCGGTTGGAAAATCCTTTGCGTCCCGCGCGCGCCTACAGATAAGGGGGATAACAAGAGCATCATTACAGTCGCGTGTCAAAGAAAACGCGCTCTCGGAGAAAAGGAAAGGGAAAATCGGGAACGAGATATCCGCTTCTCTGTGTACCGTTTATTTTGCTTTATTCACCGCGTTGCTATCATTATCATTATTGATCATTTCATTCCTTATCCCCTTTTTCTCCGTCGTCTTGCGCGTTCTACTCAATCACACTCGTTACACTCGTACCATTTTCGAACCTCACGTTACTTATGCGCGTGTGTATGTGGTAAATCCCGGTAAAGATGGGTATACACTGAGCAAATCGGACCGTCGATTGAAAAGTAAGCGCACAAATATATACGAAATTAACATTTTGTTAACGTTTATCACCTTTTTACGTAACTACCTTTTCGTTGAAGTAACACAAAAATTTGGGCAGACCGTTCGTAGCGAAAATTCTTTTTACCACGCGAAATTAAGGAGCACGGGCGTGTATTTTCTTGCATCCCTCTCTCTCTCGCGTGTCTTCTTCTCAGGAGACTACCTGACGAAACAGATATCATAGCAAAGCCGATGACGCGAGAACGTTTCTGCTGCACGCACCGTCGACCTCAATAGCGCTGATTTACCAAGCTCTCACCCCCTCTTTCCCCTTTAATCTTCCACTCCGGCCGTGCTCACCCCCCCCCCCCCCCCCCCCCCCCCNCCACGCAACAACGGTTCATCTCGAATTCTCTAATAAATGAGTTTTTTATCGAGTTTCCGGTCGACCGGGCGGCGGCTCACACTCGCCCGCTCTGGTGTACATCAGAAACTTATATACAAACCGGGCGCGCGTAGCCTCATTCGAACTCCCGCACCGTTATCCGTCTTCCCGACGGCGGCCGGAGACACGGAGAACGCCGAACTCCGACCCTGGCGATAGATTTAGACTTTAACTTCACCCTCCGACCCGGTCTTTATTTCAATCAAGATGTCGTCGTCGTGCCCACACACACGCAGGCACCGCCCTCTCAGCACCATCACCGTTCCTCTCGTGGAAGCCGCCTCGAGATCTGGGGATTAATTAGTCGCGATCACGAACGCGCCGAGGAGGAATCGGTAGTTCACCGAGAGGACACGCGAGACATCCTCCCTGAGAGATTTCGATAGGTAATGATTATTTTCCCGCGTGGAAAATGGCGCGGTTGACTATTCCGCAAGTCGGAAAAACTGCCCCTGGAAACTACGTTTCTGCGTGGCGAGCTATTTCTTTATTCTCGGAATAAAAATATACATTTTATTTACATAGGACAGATTAAAAACGATCGTTTCCTCTTTCTCACTGCACAGTCACACTGCGATGTGCTGTAAACAGAGCCTCGCGAATGAAGCCCCAATGAGGCCTGACCTCGCCCGATTCATTGTTAAATGTAAGGGCCTCGGCAGAATGGCCGACTTGTCGGCTCGAGGGGCCTTAAAGCTCTTTGACTACTCGCTCTGTGATTGTCCTTGTTTGATGCTACGCATATGTGTAGTGATATCCCGCGTTCAATGAAGCTCGAGTGGAAGAAAAGTGTTGGGACAATTTTATAAGCGCGCTGAATCGATCGCGAATTTTGTGGACGTATCTTTTTATTTGAGCGTATAACGCGAGAATTCTTGGCATGCGTTTTCTCGCTTCTGACGTTATCAAACAAAGTCGGTCATAGCGAGTAATCAGAAACTTCAAGTCTCTGTCTTGGGTAACGCACAATGACTGTCTTATGCCTGGAATCTTAAATCAAAAAACTGTTTGTGATTGATGACAAACCACTGTGTAAATTAAAAAAAAAAAAAATTAAAAAATTGATCATTCAGACCAATATTTAGGACGTAAAGCATTTTCTAATTTTAAAATTATAAGTCGGCCATTCCGCTAAGACTCAAAATCTGGCCAGATTTATATCCGTTCTGGCCGAGCCAGATCTGAGCCTGGCCCGGATCAGTTTCTCGTCAACAAAGCGATCCGGGCCGGGTTCAGGTCTGACCATGCAATTATACATACAAACAAATCGGGCCGAATTAAATCTAACAACGGATCAGACCTTCATCAGCGGATTTCTCTAACTGAAAAGCGTCGTCGGCCTTCGTCATGAATTTTATCGCTATCTAAGGTAACGACACCGCCTCCGTTCTCCTTTATACAGTCACTGCACGACTTTAGAAGATCGAAGATCGCTTCGTCGATCGTCCAAAGAGCAGCTGCTCCGGTATCATACATAATTACAGTTTCTTGCGTTGCCGTTAAGCGAACGCGAGCTGCTAACCGACACGTCGATTAAGTCGTCGGCTCCGGCCGCGGCAACGTACCGCTGAGTTCTCGTAGAAGAATCGTCATGTGCTTCACTAAAGCGAATCCGGACATCGCGTCCGCTCGCAAGGTACGCGCGTAACACTGTCTATACAGATTGCCGAGGGTCTCGCTCCTGAAACGTCACGAAAAGGACACACGTTAAACCGGAGAGAAGCCACTCGTGATGCGACGCTCAATCCGCTCGACTCCGTTTCGCGAACGATCGCGCGTGCATAGACTCGAGAAAACGACGTACTCTTTCCTGTTGCATCCGGGGCTTTTGCTGAGAAACAACTTGGTTAACGACCGTAAAATGAACTGCACCCTCTGCTCGAGCAGCACGACGAGGTTCTCCTCCTCGTCCTTCAGCTTCTGCTCCTCGGCCGCTTCTTCACGCGCAGCGACATCCTCCGTGTCACCTTCCTCGGCCCCCTTAGACTTGCCTTTCGTTGTCGCGTTGCTCCGTTCGCAGAGCATCTCCATTATCGGCACGCATTGCAGGATCAAGTCCAAGCCGTTCTGGTAAGCCTTCAGTTTGCCGTTGAAAGTCGTGCCATCTGGAAACGCACGAGTGTGTCTTATCGTGACAACGACGAAGAGTCTCGAGAAGTGGTATATACGGAAAGAAAGAACCTCAGTAATTCTGTAATACCTTCTGTAATTAAATTTCAGACCAGATGAAAACTCAGTGTGACGAGAAATTAGCGTTCTGCTAACATTCGCGTGAACATTCAGCCGCATCGGATCCACGATCAAGGCATGGTAAGCCTTTTGCTCCGAGCGCTAACATAATTTCTAAGAAAAGGCGTTTCCGTTGGAATTTCTCAAATTTAAGCGTTATCGGGAAACCTTTTGTCAGAAACTATGTTACATTTTATTGCTTAGAGCAAAAGGCTTAGCACACACCTATTGTGGATCTAGATCTAAGGTTTCTGTTTACTCGCCGCAGCGCATCTCGATTAATGACGTCAGAAGTGAGAAAACGCATGCAAGCGAGTTTTCATCCGCTCCCTACAGGTGAGAGAAAATTCCAAATGAATTATTGTCTTTTTCTCTGCAGCTCTTCCAAAGGGAATCGACTTACTGCGCGCTTGATACTCCGACAGAGCGACTCTCTCCAGTTGCAGCGTGAGGAACTCCTTCGTCTGCTCCAACGACAGCAACAGCTTCGCCGCTTTGTCGTAATACAGCTTGCACAGCTGCAAGCTCGTCTTCCTCTTCGTGTTGTCCGCGTCCGACTCGAGTTCCCGGTATACACGGTGGTACAACGAAGCCAGCCGGTGCTGGATGTTCGCGGCTCGGAATTGGTAGACCGGTTGCTGCGGCCCCGGCGTGTCCACGTCGCAATGCTTCAGCGCCTTCTGAAGCATATCGACCACCTCCCTTTCCAACTCCTCCTCGCTCTGTAACGAGAACGTTCGTAATTTATTCGTTAATTTAGGCCACAAGATCTTTCTCGCCGGGAAAACCCGATGAACACGTTGAGCGCTGGGAATCATCAGTGACCGATGGTGAGTATCGCGTCTCATCAGTAGCGAATCCGGTCAGCCACACTACAACACTGGGATTGGTGCATATGCCGATGGCTGCTGTACATGAAGCGGTTATATTTAACATTTAGACTGCTCAGCTAATTTCGAGCGCAAAACCCACGGGACTCAAAGTCGCAGTGCGCGTATGTACACAGCCCGAAATACGAAATAAACCATATGACCAATGAGAGAATAATGGTATTTCTACCCTTCCATACGTATATTATATTCCATGTGTTATCTGATGTAAGTATACTCTTGAAAAACTAATATAACAACCGCAATTATGCATGGATTGCTTCCCAAAATATCACCAAAAATATATGTAGTCTGATCATTTTATAATAAATGTATAAAGTTAATTTTTGCCCTTTTTTCTACATTAATATATATTACGTACAAATGATCTTTTTATTATTTTCGTTCAATATCTCTATAAATAATGGTTCATAAAATTATTCCTCCTATTCTTGTTATTAAAACCGTAACTACGTATGACGGGCAATTTATGTTAAATGAAAAGGTAAATAAGCATTTTGAACGATTTAATATTTGATGATGATATCATCGCGTCATTTAGCAGAATATACAAATGTCAAATTAGATAGAATATATATTTGGGAATATATATTATTATATACATTCATCCTCCGTTAAAGTGCTTGTGTTAGCTCCATTATATTTGGATACTTTGGTCCATATTGTGAACTCATTTTTACCGATAAAAGTGCCTTAAATGATTGGCTTCTCAGCCAATCAGATGGTTCCCACGCCACTTTTAAAGGCATTTTTATCGATAAAAGAGAGTTCAGAACACAGGCCTCTGTGTAAAACGGCCTTTAGTATGCATTAATCCGGTGTAGCACGGGTGATTGAATTCGCTATAAGTTACCAATAAAATATAATTAACCAATAAAGAGAGAACGAAAAAAGCTAACAAGAATCGTTGCTGGATGCTTTCATCCTTCCTAATTATTTACTATCCGAGTCCTGCAGTCTATCCTCTTTCTTCGTTTAAATAATTAAGCATAGTTGAAAAAACGAGACTGTAAGGCTAACAGAGAGCCGACGAAATAAGATTTAATGACGCGTGCGTCTCGAATTACATTCATTTACCTGTCTTTGTAATCGTCGGTTAAAAGGTTTTGTGTATAATTAACGGCCCGAGAGATCTCTCGTATCGTTACCTTTTGCCCAGCAATGGGGTAGTCCTGCAACATCGTGGCCCTCGAGTACAACGTGGTGGACAGGTCCCACGTTACCGTGTCCCAAATGGGCGGGTTCGTCTTCCTGTCGCCCAGGACCTGCAGGGCCCTCTGGTAACTCGCGAGCGCCTTGCTGTAGAAATGCCGCTCCTGGGTGTTCTGCTTGGCGTGCATGTGCGCACAGAGACGCATGAGCCGGCCCGTGTTCGAGTGCAGCAGTGCCAGATTCGCCTCGTCGTGGACCGCCTCGAAGGCCTTGATGCCGGACTCCAGGTGGTTCAGCGAACACGTGAGAAGCGTGGTCACGTCCATGGAACTTGGCGAATCGCCAGCTCGGTTTTCGTGCTGGCCCAGCGCTGCGAAGGAATAGGTTTCTCGATCAAACGAACGAGCTTCCGCCGCTATTTCCTTCTTCCCCGACGAGAAGCAGAGCGAGAATTACCTCCCATCTGGAAAGTACCGCCCGCCTGATTCATGAAGAGGACCCCGAGCTCGTTGTGAATGTTCCCCAGTCGCCTCAGAAGATTATTCCGGTCCATGTCCGTCGGCTCCAACGCCAACGCCTTGTTGTAACACTTGTGGGAGGAGATCAGGGTGGACTCCAGGCTGTCCAGACTTGTCGGGAGCAATTCGGCAGTGTCTGCAATACGAGATACGCGTCAGCAACGATTACTTTTACATACGTACACTCAGATGCATGCCAATCGCACCGTACACACTGTATGCCTTACCATTGCATTAGAGCTGCGTACGCAATTTTCGACCTTATGCATATGATGAATAAGGCTTAAAATCGTGCAACTCTCGATTTGAGGAATGGTAAGGCACACACAACCCTGCGATCGTGACAAGAGCGAGCACACATCGACATTTACTCATGTCCAGGTCCTCCATTCTGTACAGCTCCTCGACCATCTTCTCCTCCGCCTCGTTCTTCGTCTCGTAGTCTTTCCGGTGCTTCTCCACGTTGGCCCAGTCCTGCACGACCATGAAGCAGCAGTCTCCCGCGCGACCCAGCAGGTAGCTGATGGACTTGTTGTTCCTCACGTCGCAGAAGATCTCCAGTATCTTCTGGCAGTACAGCACCTCCAACACGTACCTCAGCGAGGCGCCGTAATTCTTGTTCACGTACTCCTTCTCGGCCAACACGGCGAATATCAAGGACGCCTTCTCGTACAGAAGCGTCTTCAGGTGGGCGTTCCAGCTGATGTTGTCGCTCTTCTTCGGCGCCTGCCACGTCGGCAAGGTTTGCGTGTTGGGCTTGCAGAGCAGCGCGTTCTCGCACGTCGCCTCCACCACCACGCTCTTCTCGCTCTTCTTCCGCTTCTGCCTCGCCTTCTTCTTGTGCGCGGGACTGTGAGAGCTCTCCGGACTCTCCGTCACCGGCTCCGTGACGTCCGCTCGGTTCAGCGGCGCGTACGGCATCGGGATCGCCTGGAACGGCTTCGCCACGTTCGGATGGGTCTCCTCGTACTCGCGTCTCTCCTTCTCGCGCTCCTCCGCCCTCTTCTGCTCCTCGTCGCTGTTGTCCTCCGTCGAGAAGTACTGAAGGCACTCGAGGCCGTGGGTGACGTGCTCCAAGCCGGACAGACATCTCTCCTCGATCGTGCCGGAGATCGGCGGCGCTTTGAACTTCGGCTGCTCGCGTTCCGTCCGCTCCTTCACTGCGAACACGGTTTTTTCTTTCACCAGCTTCGACCCGTTTTGCGAAAATTTCCAGTCGGTAAACGGATACGGACGTTTTCCAAAGTACGTGTAGTCGCGGTTACTTTAATATATGTATCTGTAAACGTATGTACTAAATACACGTTTAAACGTATAATATTAGACTCTAGTTTCCATTCGCACAGTATTCTTTGGGGGGGGGGG
>NW_014554780.1:377575-391490 GCF_001313825.1 Dinoponera quadriceps
ATAATGTTTACTTACTATTGGCTAAGGTCAAGGACTTAATCGCAGCACAAGCTTCTTCTTCTTCTTCCTCCTCCTCCACCACCTGTTCCTCCTCCTCTTCCTTTTCCTCCTCCTCCTTTTCCTCCTCCTCCTCCTCTTCCTCCTTCTCAGTTTCCTGATTCGTACTGCACTCGCTGTGCGCGTCTTCCTCGTCGCTCTGATCCGACAGTCCCGGACTGGCTGGATCCGTGTCCGAGGGCACGTACAGGTCCGAAAGCATGAAGTGGGCGGACGTAACGATCTGCGGGTATTTCTCTTTGGCTAACAGCTGAACGCAATTCTTCAGCAGCATCCTGATCGTGCCCTGGTGGCGATGGTAGTCGGCAGAGTACTTCATATTGCGAGCCACCCTGTACAACAGCATTGCGACCGGCACGGTGAAGGGATTCTGCCCCTTGTCCTCGGAGACGTCGCTGCACAGTGACGTTAGGTCGTATAGCTTCACAACGTCGTCATCCTTACCTGACAGGGATGTACAAATAAGAATACGTTCCGTGGAGCCGATAGAAAAATAGTTACAGCTTATAAGCTTCATAAAAGATAATTGTAGCTTCAGGCATGGGAGCGGCATAGCTGCCAAAAATGGTAGGAAAAGTGAGCTCTACTTTTAGACAAGAAGACATGTTCTAGGTGTGGTCATGATAACCGTTTTCTCAGATTTGTTTGTTAAAAACTCGTTTTAGCTTGCTCCCTGCAGTTTATAAGTTGCAAACTAGACGAAAGGTGTACTACTTACCTTTGAACAACCAGTAAGTGTGACCAGCCTTGGTCGCGTTGTTCTTCAGGAAACTCAGGATATTCTGGGCTACATCTCTGATCACCTTTGGACTGAACTTGGAGTGATCCATGTTCGGAAGATCCTCGGTCTTGATCAGTTCGTATTTCTGCACGATACCGTGCAGATGGTAACACATCACTACCTCGGGAACATTGCACATTAAGTTATCTAACCAGTAGTCGATCCCCGTCAAAACGTTGATGGGTTTCGACATGTCCCTTAAACGTAAGCTTATGCACGGATGCGTCTGGCCGCCGAATATCGGCATGTCAGTCCCGACGAGCATCTGTATATTCTCGAACGTCCACACAACGTTCCGCGCGAAATTATGATTGTAACTCGGATCAGGTACTTTCTCCTCCTGCGTCGGCTCAGGCAGGCATGGTTCTAACGTTTTAACAGGTAACTCGGGCTTCTCATTCTGCTTTTCGGTGTCCGCCAGCACGATGGAGTGATAGAGAAATTTGGACACCAAGTTCCTCTGCTGCAAGCTACTTCGGCTGTACGCCTTGTGAAACAGCCGCTTCTCCGTGTCACCGAGGTTCTGAAAGATGTGCTCGTAGAAGAACTTCTTCAGCCATTCCCAGTCGTTCTCGGCTTGCCTCAGCAGATACTTGTGGATGTCAAAGTCGTCCAGCAGCAACGTGTTCTCGATACGATGCACCATCATCGAGATCACACCGTGATTGTAAGGCAGCTTGAGTAACTTCTTGATGTTTTCCGCGTCGGACACTACGTCAACCTCACCGACACAGTCTGGAAACATGTGCGCCATGCGAAAGCTGGAGAACCCCGTGCTCTGGGACCAAACGTTCTGCAGGCCGTAACTCTCCGCCGAGCTGCTGAGCCAATTGCTAGGCGGCATGTTCAGGTCTGTGTTACATTGTAATTGAGCGTAGGTCGCCGGTGTCGGCACCGCG
Source organism: Dinoponera quadriceps (assembly GCF_001313825.1). Classification (NCBI taxonomy): domain Eukaryota; kingdom Metazoa; phylum Arthropoda; class Insecta; order Hymenoptera; family Formicidae; genus Dinoponera; species Dinoponera quadriceps. Next base: position 379,313 of record NW_014554780.1, read on the forward strand.
GAATATTTCACCACCGCGGTGGATTTCACAGGCTTCTTGGGAGAATCCGGCGGTATTGCCAGGGCCATTGACTTCATCTGTAATATTTCAATTCGAGGCAACTCTCACGATACATGTTTCTTTGTTCGTTAATTTGTCGGAGATACATGTTATTCGCGAATAATAAAATCATATTTTGCACATATCGAAACATATATATATATGTATACATATATTGACTCATGAACTTACCGCATCATCGGATATGATATACGAATTTTTTGACATCTTCGTGCATTCCACGTGCCTCCCCAAAATAATCACTCCACTCGGAACGCTTCCAGAAGGCTCGAATACACAGCCGGCTGCAATACAAAGAATACACGTGTGGTTAGGAACAGCTTGATCGATGAATCGATGGTCGATTCGGCGTTCGCCGAAGGATCGATTGTCTCTCCTCGATGCTTTCGAATTTGAATGATTTTTCTAGGTAGATGTTTCAGAAAATATCGTTGCTTGAGATATTGCTGCAATGCTGCTACGTATCCCTGCTTTTGAAAAAAAAATGCAAATCATTTGTAATTATCGGAAGGATGACTCGACCTCCGAACGCCGGGGAGAGCCTCCGTGAGAGTAAATGCGCCGGCAGTCTGGAGATGGCGCCCTCATCCAAGCCTTCCTGCACCTTTCCAACGCGAGAAGTGATTTCAGAGTTTTGTTTTGAGATGTAAACGAGCGCGTTATTCTCCAAGCTGGCAGCAGCTCTCATCTTCTCAGAGCTAATATGCATTCAACGCGATATCCTTCGAGTATTGAAGAGGTTAAAGCCGCGCAGCGGAGTACCGAGACACGCAGGCTGAGCAATCTCCGTATCCATATTGAAAAAAGTATACTGAAAAACTTATTTGTGACATACAAGATTTATTTTTCGCAGAAAAATAAACTTTACGTCCTACGAATAAATTTTTAAGTACTTTTATCACGGTGTAGCGAAGATGAAACCGAGCTACTCCGGAAGGAATCGGCGAAAACAATTTTAAGACTGTATTCACTTAAAATTGTATTCGCTGAGCATCAAACTATTTTTTTTGTGATTCGCTTGATAGTGTTTAGAGTTTCGGCTAAATCAACCTTACGTGGCTCAAGTCTCTAAAATTGACTCAGCCGAGACTCGAACCATTTGGAACTGATTTAGCCGAGACTCAAACCATTTTTTAACGATACAATGGAAAGTGCGCTAATGAAAGTGTTTCAAGAATTCTTGTGGCATGGCCACTCTCTCTCGTATGAAAATTTTACTCTTGAAGTCATTTATGAAGTCATGATGAATATGTTACAATGAACATTATAATGAAGGCTATTAAGTTAGAAAACCTAGAATCTATATATAATATACGGCATTACGTAATATTTTCTCTTATTTTAAACCTTGTATACTTAAATTTACACGAATAGTGATAACGCGTTCTTCATTGCGCTCTAATAAATTGCACAATTAATGATCATACGAGGGAACACATCGTAATAGCAAAAGTTTCAAGTTCTGCGCATCGATTTCGTCGAAGCCTCGAAGCCTTCGAAACGAAGCCCGAGAAGCCCGAAGATCAGCGGGACGAATCAAAGTTACGATGATGCATATTACGGCTGCCTCCAAGAATAAAAAAAAAAATAACAAGAGAAGAGAAAAATAGGCTGGGGATGCGCATACTTGCGAAAGTTTTTCTCCCCTTCTCAACGCGATATCGCGCTCGGAATTAAATTGTTCGTCACCGCCTGAAGAGAGGAGGAACGCGCGGCGTTACGCTGCGTCATAAATAATCCGCGTCGCGCGCGAATATCTCGGAAACGCTGGAACGTCACGGCGCGTGCGAGCCGGACGCCGCTTCATCCGCGCGCCTAAACGCCTTAGGAAGCCCTTGCGAGTCAATCACGCCTGGTTACCACCAGCCCACCCGATATATATAGGTTCCCCGACCCGGTCGCCCGACGACCCAGTCATCTTCCGACCGAGAGAGCAAGAAGGCGAGCGCACCTCCATCACGATCATGGTGGCGAATTTCAAGGTCTACAAGAAGTGCTCGCCCAACGGTAAACTCGCGGTTTACCTGGGCAAACGCGACTTCATCGACTACCTGTCGGGCATCGAGCCGGTGGACGGGGTGGTTCTGATCAGTCAGGACTACGTGGACAACAGCAGGAAGGTGTGGTGCCAGCTGGTATGCAGCTTCCGATACGGTCGCGAGGAGGACGAGGTGATGGGTCTGAACTTCCAGAAGGATCTCTACCTGGTGTCGGAACAGATCTTCCCGCAGATTAAAAAGCCCGAGTCGAATCCCACGAAGCTGCAGGACAGGTCGGGAACTCTCTTTTAGCCTTACTCGTAAGATGGAGAAAAGAGTATACCGGGAAACACGTGTATCTGCGCTGAAGAGAAGAAAGCGCTACGTTCAAGTAACATTTACTTGATCCGAGTAAAACAAATTTGTTAAGGAACATCGGAGTAGTAATTATTTCCTCGGATGTAGCACTTTTTTATCCTACAGCGTGTTTTTAACCTCGACGAGTCTTTGTTGAGAATCGAACGGGGAACCGTGCGACATGTTTCGAGGATGATTCCGTCGCCTGACGACGGTCCTTAGTAACGTTCACTCCCCGTCGTTGCCGGACGCTCATCCGATTATTTTGTACTCGCCTCGACACACTTTTAATGAACCGAGCGCGCGAAGCTCGGCGAGTCGAGTTAAATTACAAGATTAGCGAGCGGAGAATTAATATAAGGATTACGCCATCCAAACAGGTTGCTGAAGAAACTGGGCCCGAGCGCGATACCCTTCACCTTCACCTTCCCGCAGTGCTCGCCGTCCAGCGTGACCCTTCAGCCCGGGCCGAACGAGATCGGCGAGCCTTGCGGCGTCAGTTACTACGTGAAGGTCTACTGCGGCGAGACGGAGACCGATCTGACTCACAAGCGCAGCACCGTCACGATGGGCATCCGGAAGATCCAGTACGCGCCCACGAAGCAGGGCCGGCAGCCCTGCACCGTCGTCCGCAAGGACTTCCTCCTGAGCCCGGGCGAGCTCGAGCTCGAGGTCACGTTGGACAAGCAGCTTTACCATCACGACGAGGCGATCGCGGTAAACGTGTGCGTGCGCAACAACAGCAACAAGGTGGTGAAGAAGATCAAGGCGATGGTGCAGCAGGGTATCGACGTGGTGATCTTCCAGAACGGCCAGTTCAGGACGGTGATCGCCGCGGTCGAGACACAGGACGGCTGCCCCGTCAACCCGGGCTCGAACCTGCAGAAGGTGCTCTACCTCAAGCCCGAAATGGAGAGTAACAGGCACCGCCGCGGCATCGCCCTGGACGGCATGATGAAGAGGGAGGAGGGCGAGCTCGCGTCCAGCACTCTGCTCACCTCGCCGGACGTGCGCGACTCCTTCGGCATCGTCGTCTCCTACGCGGTCAAGGTCAAGCTTTACCTGGGCGCCTTGGGCGGCGAGCTAACGGCCGAGCTGCCGTTCATCCTTATGAGAACCAAACCGTCCGAGCGGGTCAAGCTGATGCCCACGGACAGCGTGATGATCGAGGACATCCCGGAGAAGGAGGGGAAAGTCAGCTCTTAGAGGTCGACCGAGTTCTTAAATTATGCTGAACTCTTAGAGAGAAAAATATCCTTCTTTTCGGCGACAGCAATATTCTTTCTTCATTTCAACCATCGAAATGGTGGTTTTTTTTCTTTTTTTAGTAAATGTTACTATAATGACGATAACCTTACGTGCATGTTGTTTTTGTTAAAATAAAAAAAAGAATATTGTCCCTGAAAATAATTATGTTTTTCTTTCAGCGGTTAACTGATCCTCGAGGGACTTCCCTCGCGACTTCGACTCGTCCGCGATTCGTTGCTTCGCGCATTGGACACACTATGGATAGCGACGGGGACGTTCTGGAACCCGCCTGGAAGCTGTCTAACGGGTCTCCGAATGCGTCGGTGGTTCTCTTAACATTGTTGACCGATCGTTTCGTTCCGGCCTTGCGTCGGCCCTCGGGAATCTTGTCTTATCATTCTCAAAACAGGAGATAACTCCTGGGGCCAGTAGCGTTCCAAACTAACGAAACACGGGTCTCCACGTGATCGGTCAACAATGTATTAGAAGCCTTTCAAGACTCGCCTGGCGTTATAACTTTCTACGTCGTTCATATGGGCGCTCCCGCAGTGAATCGCTTCGCACCGAGAAATATTGGACTGGTTAGTTAATTAGTCCAATATTTCCGGACTAACTAACATTAGCTCGTTTATGCACCGAGGGAGAAATATTTGGTATTTGCAATTACGATCGTAGCGAAAGAATCCGGAGAACCATTTTTTCAGTAACTTTTTGCAGTGTCAGCGATAGTAACCTTACACGCATATCGTTATTGCTATTTTTGTGGTTAAAAAGAAAGGTTGAAAGATATAGAAAGTTAAAAACATAGAAAGAAAGAAAAAAATATAGCTGAAGCCGAAAGTAACTCTCTCGTAATCTCTCTCAGCGTGCGTAATTATATAATCCGTTACATTCACTCTTCAGGAAGCGATTTATCACGACGGGTCGTATCGATCCTTTCGATATGTATTATATTGTTAGTTACAAAACTCGCATCAGTCGCAACACTTACTTCCTCAACATGTTTCGCAACGCACCTCGTATCGCACGATAATAAAAAAAATATATATATCCCCTGAGAACCACTAAGAAACAAATTTTCCTATTGAAAACAGGATGCGTTGCGAAATTTATGAAAAAAAAATATAAAATAAAAATAAAATAAAATGTTGCAACCTTTCTGGAGCTGACCATGCACGAAATCGTAGAAATGAAATTCGCCAAATTGCGCCGTATTACCGAAACCACTGATTAATTAAGAACTCCCAATTAATTAAGCATCCCCCGTATATTGTAAACGTATCGGCTCGCAGCTCGCCACTTTTATTCGGCTGCTAAACGCGCGGCACGGCGTTGTCACGAGATACACACCTCGCAAGATCAATAAAACATAGCAAACGTACGCACCATGCACTGAATTGACGTTCCTCTGACGACGACGACGACGTCGAGGAAACGAGAGCCCCTCCTTCGCGATACATAACCTTCACCCTCCTCGCGCCTTTCTCAATTAAACCCTCCCGATCGGCTCCCGCGCAGCCGAGGAGACCTCGTGAGCGCGGTCTCTCCGAGGTCATTCGGACACGACGTGGGACAGAATGTGCGTCGATATCTGCCTCCCGGCCGGGGAATCTCGTCCATGGGCACTCGAGGGGCCCTACGAGAAACCACAGGCGAGCCAACGGGCGCTCCGCGACTCGCCGCTCTGACTCGCTCGCGTGCTCGCTCCGCCACATACGGGGTGTCGATCTAATTCCCGACTTCCTGCCGAGGAGAAGCGTCCGAGGCGAAGGGCATGGGCCGAAGGAAAACCACCCGATACGTGCGATGGGCGTCGGTGGAGCGGCGGAGAGAGAGAGAGGGGGGAGGGAGAAAGAGAGGCAGCGCGAGAGGCGACGTCGGCGGCAAAACGAAGAGAGGGAAGGCAGAGACAGAGAAAGAGAGAGAAAGAGGAAGACAACAAATCGGAGAGTGCGAAGGGGTCGGTCGACCGGCTCCGCGATCCGGAGCCTCGGAGCCGAGTGTCAGTCAGGCTCGAGACACCCGCGCGAACGGTACGAGAGCGGCGGTGGTTGCCTTCCCTTTTTCGATACGTTCCTCAGATGCGCCCCCTTCAGCGTTCTCCACCCACTCAGCCGAGACAGTAATCTCTCTCCCTGTTCGGTCTGTCCACCCGCTGTGCTCTTCCTCTCTCTCGGAGCAGTGTCGCGCGGAGTGTCGCACGAGAGGCGCAGGAGAGAGAAAGAGGGAGAAAGAGAGAGTGGCGGTTATCACCCGGCGTCGCTCGTTATCACCCCGCGCACTGCTCCCTCCTGCTCCTCTACGGTCCCCCTTTCGCCGCATTCGCGTTGTGTGTCCGCGACCGCCCGGCAGCGAGGAGAGCGAGCGCGCACGCACGGCTGGCGGATAGCAGCAGGACGCTCGCAGGCTGACGACGCGACGAGGAGGCGGGTGTGGATATCCACGGCCTAGTGTGAGTACTCTTTTCGACGTTCCAAGTACATCTGAGATTACTCGGCTCGCAGACAGTCCCCGATTTTCGCTCGCTACTCTCCCTCTCTCGTCTGACTTTCTTCGCGTTTCCTCTCGGCTCGAGGGAGGCCTTCTCTCTCGCGAACGTCCCGGGATCGATTTCCTCGTATACCCCGCCATCGGCGCCGCCAACGCCGCCAACGATGACGAGCCCTCGCCCTTCCAACGGCCGCACGCCACTTTTCGCTTTCTCTCTATCCGTCTTTCATCTCGCGACTTCGCGGCGGTCGCGAATTCACTCGAGACGACGGGCTCTCCCACGGCATCCTGAAGATGTCACTCGGCGGGGGCGACGTGGTGCGCGACTATCGACCCGCGACGAACGACGTGCTCGAGGGGCACCCCGGGGACCCTTGTGTGCGTGTCCAGCGCGAAGATGCCGGCGAATTTCGGTCCGCGCAAAAGGGCGTGAGAAGGAGCGCGTGCCGGCCGATCGTCCCGAGAGCACGAGTGATCTCGGGTAGACCAGGCTTTCGACGAGCTGCTCGTCACGCCCGTATCTTGACCTTCGTCCGTCGACATGTTTACCGTGAGCGTTCCAATCCGATTCGTCCGATACGTCGAAAGGCCGATCGAGCTGAGCCCGAACGTCGACACACGAAACGGCACGCGAAGTCTGCTGCGTTTCGCGTTGAATCCGAAATATGTAAGGGCACTGTTCTATTTCGAAAGGGGTAGTCGATCGGGACTGTCTCGGAGCAAGGTCGCGCAGGTACGAGGCTTTAATGTCGCGCGAAGATACGCCGGTAGGTTCTTCATACCGTTTCCGCTTTAAATATCCATACAACGTTGATATCTGATGATCAGATCGTGATATTTTTCTACGTCAGCCTGCACGGAGGAAGTGGTAAAAATTATCACGAAATTACAAAATTTTGTAATACTGCATCATACCGGACTTATAATTGAAATTATTACGCGTGTTGCAATCTTTAGTGATATGTGCACCTGATTTACGTTACTAAAAAGATTACGCAACGCACATTACAATTTCAGTCATCATTCCGGTATGGTCCGACATTACAAAATTTTGTGCCATTTTTTTTCTGCTGCCAATATCTTTCCCTTCTGTAAGATAATTAATTCCCAAAATAGTTCATCGAGGAGTAGATACGTCGGAAGGGGAAAAAGGCATCAGAATCCGAGGTCTAATGAGAAAAACGGGGTTACGATACACGGTAATATCGGACACGATGCAGTTTCGTGCATATCTCGATAATATCTTGGTCAAACAAAGATAATATAAGAGATATCCATCGAAGTGAGGAAAACGGAGCGCCGGTGGTAATTGCGCGCGAGAGAGAGAGCGGATCCTCTGAAGATCTCGCCTGAGCGATAAACTTAACACGTGACAAGAACTGAATAGAGTACGTAAGGTTCGTACACGTTCGCAACAGATTCCGTGCCGAATGATTAATACGCCACTGTTTGTAAATATAGCGGTCACGAGTGAAAAAGTGGCCGGCCGCGCGCGCGATGGAGAGAGAGAGAGAGAGGTGCTACCACAACGCGAGTAGCGAGCGCGACGAGTAGAAACCTTCTAGGAGGAAGTGCTCGCTCCTTCGCCGCTGTCGGCCTGGTCATGGTATATACCTGGTTGTTTATGGCGCCATAACAGTGAGAGTGCTTACACGAGAATACATCTCGAAGGGAAACACAGCCCGGGGATTTCGTCGAGACACTCTTATTCGAGCCCCGGCGAGAGCTCCGTCTCGCGGCGGTATCTTTTATTTAATGCGCGAGCTGCACCGCAAACTTGACTTCTCGCGTGTGCTGACAAAAATTGTACGAATCGAGGAAACGAGCGAAATTTTCTCGCCGGGGAGGGAAATCGACTCGGCAGCGCGAGCTTCTTCGGCAGAACACGGGCGCGAAATTTCAAACGCGACACCGCGTCCAGAGAGATTTGTTCGCTTATTTATTTTATTAAATACACGGGAAGAAATCTTTTCTTTCTTTTACAAAAAATGAGTCTGAAAAAGTGTCTATTTTGTTTCGAAATAAAATTTTGCCGCTTGAAAAATGACGGGCCTCAAGCTTGCGATATTTCAATCCGCAAGAGGCGTCAAGACAAATTATTTATTTATTTATTTACGGACCTTTTTCAGAATAACGGCGAGAATACGAGAATGAAAATAAATTAACGAACAATTATAAAAATTATGATTACGGTGTTTGACGACGCAAAATGATTCGTATAAAAAGAAAAGAGACAGGGCCATTCACATAAATATGGCCGGATCAGTGATGAAATTATTATTACTATCATCATTCATTTTATCAACGGAATATAATCCCTCTCAGTACAGGGGACATAAATTGTAAAAAGGATTTCAGATCAAAAATATTCCGTAAATATGTCGCGGATATTACATCGTAGATCGCGAGACGGCTCAAGCGGGGTTCTCGCGAGCGCGCGCGGCACGCGCGCGGATTGATCGCAACAGGCCTGAAAATAGATCGTACACGATGCGATGAATAATCGCGGATCGTTTGATCCCGACTTGCAACGCGAATCGACTTCCGCCGATTCGAGCCGCCTGCGACGGTCGCGAATTTCTCCCCGTTTATCGAGAAGTACTTTTGCGTTTCGGTCGCGCGCGCGCGCGCCTACCGTCGCCGCAGCCTTACTTACTCTTTTACTCACTCTCGTCCGGATGGACCGGTCGCGATCCGCGGAGTCCCGGCTCCGTTCCAGTCCCGCGAGTTCCGTTAATTATCTCGCCGCTGAATAAAATATATCCCGGCCGGGGATCCGGTACCGATGTAACTTGTCTTCTCCCGAGAGATCGGACGTGTCGCGGTTAACACCTCTCGCGGATCTTCGTGTCGCTTTAACGCCCGGAATACGCTCGTCTCGTCTCGCGAGACGTAAATTGAGCCGTCGCACGCGCGGACCACTCGGATCGTTTCGCCGGCGAATGAAAATCCGTTCTGAGGGAATAACGAAGTACCGAAATAGCGAAATACCGCGACGGAATACCGACGATGACGCTCGAAAGCGCGCGCGAATGACGGACAGGCGGCGTCGTCGCCGGGGAAGGATGTAGGGGTGGGCTAGATGCCTCATATTTTAGAATTTCGAAGTTACAACTTTGCGGATAACTAATTGTCGCGGCCGACTGTAGAAACATGATAGAGACAGCCTTTTTCTATGTTAATATCCAAGAAAATTTACTATCCTTTGATAAAACACTCTCTCTCCCGAAAGTGTGTTTAATAAATGAATAAATTGGACATAATTTTTCGAATTAACTCGAGAGAATGTGTGAAATATCAGATAAATTCGATAACATAGGTTGGTGAAACGTGCGATCTTCTTCGTCGTGAACGCGAAGGGACGCTCGTCGAAGAATCGGACGACGATCGATGGGGAAGAACCGGACTTATCCGTGTCCGAATCTGGACGGTGGTGGTGGTACGGCGACGGGCTCGCGAGTGCAAGACGGGGCAGGCGGTTCGTTATTTGCGGTTGTCGGGCGACCACATGTAAATCACGTCCGTCGAGAAGAGACTTTCGGCGGCGGCCGCGCGCCAAATCGCCGATCCCGAGGAAGCCGTACAAGAGAGAGAGAGAGAGTAACTGGGACGATGACAGAGGTGACTCGCTTTCGACGAGGTCGAATCGAGAGTCGACCCCCGATGGTCGATGTCACGGAGCGAATCGCTATTAATTCGGGAATTGAATGGGGGAGGCCGGGGCTAAATTGCCTCGGGGGTGTGTTGCTCGTATGCTCTTTCTCTTATATCTTGTATCTCGGGGGGAACAGTGGATACAAAATCGCGAAGTGATCTTTTTAGAACATAAATACTTTTCCCTGAGTGTCGTTGAAATAATGTTACGATTGGAAAGGAATAATATTATAATTAGAAAGGAAGAAAAAAAAGCTATAATAATACAACGTTTAAATGGAATTTTAGTTTTTCTGACGATATGAAACATAAAAATAAGAAATTATAAGAAAAACATGTTCTATTGCTTGATTTTCATGTTTCTTTCGTACCATTAATTTACCACAAGGAATAAAATATAATCCGCACTTCTTGAACTGTAACAAAATAATGCCTTTATTGTCATTTTCTGTTTTCAATGCACAAGCATGAATGAAAATTCAAACTGGTTTAATGATATGAAATGCGTCGATCATTGGTGATCTTTCATCTCTCCGGTAGTTGCGTCGGGATTTCCGAGCGAAGATTAGAGAACTGGAGGAACCTTTTAGCATCAACTTAGCATACATTCGATTCTTCATACGACTTGGCGTCGTACATCGCGTTTCTCGTGCGCGCCGACCTTGCGGACGACCCTTTACCTCTCGCGGTGAAATTCGCGAGTCCGCCGGTGATCCCTGGCGATTACTGCGCGTGCTGAAAACGTGCGCTCGCTCCGGCTACCTTGCGAAGCCGCCAACGACGGGCCGGTCCTATCGTGTATATGCAGCGCTCGTGTGAGGCTCGCTTCTCTCTTTTGCGAGCCGTGCCGAGCGCGCGCGCGCCTACCTCACGAGGATCCGAGTCGCGCCGACGCCGCCGAACGTGACCGCACGGAAACGGTGCTCGGAATTCGCGCTCGGAATATCTTTAACGCCGTGTCCGCCACGTTTCTCTAAAGCCAGCTCTCGGAATCCCGAGCGCACACACACAGCTCGCTCTCTGAATCTGGTTAACCCTTTCCGCGACGTGTCCGAACGCCAACGCGAAATCGCGCGAGGCAGAAGCCGCGAGATCTCAAGTGGTCGAAGTTCGAGGTTTACACTCGGCTGATATTCGAAATAACGGCGGATGCTCGGCTCTTTCCTCGTCGAAATTACTTTGTATCCTCGTCACTCGCGCGCTACCGTCTCGCGTTGCTCATTAATCTCTCGAGAGACTCCCGGACTCGAATCACGGGGCTGCAAAAGATCCTTTCGGATCGTCCGGACGATTTCGTCCGCTCGAAAGACAAGTGATTTCACGGAGAGTCGGACGATTATCTGACAGGTGGCACGGAGCGGTGGGTGATGATGATGACAGATACTTTGGATCGAACATGCGAACATGCACTGAGAGTGGGGTTCGGTAACGAGTATCAAAATTTCGTTAACGTATGCCGACCAAATGTTTGATTACTGCAACCGAATAATTCAGTACGGTATATTGTACTGTAATTCCGCAACACTGTATATACTGTATATACAGTACCGATTTTATTACCGGCAGGGCTCAATTTTTTAATAAATTATAAGAAGTAAGACAGTCGACAGATGGTACGGTGAATTTTATTTTCGGAAAATCGAGAGTATTAGCATTCACGTTGTTTAAAGTTGATCAGACATTAAACTATTTTACAATTAAAGAATGTGCTTTCAAATCACCTGGCACTTGAACTTCGTCCTTTCTCCGGCTTGGAATATACTAAGCGCGCACCCGAATGCGAAGATTCGCAAACAACATTTTTATATTAACCAAACTTTGCTACTTGTTACCAAATTCTTTCAGTGCCCGAACACACACACACACACACATACACACATGCGCAGAATTTCACTATCATCGGAAGACGGCACGTGATAATGATCCAGCGAACTTTCGCAAGACCCCGGATGGATTCCATTTTCCACTTAACCCGCGCGAGCGCGAGGATATTCAATTTTCCTTACGAAGGTGCTCGCCAGACGATCCCCCGGAGCGACCGCGAACAATACAGCTGTTCATGAACGAACGAGCGAACGGACGCGTTCCCCACGACTCGAGAAACGCAAACTGCCGCTGCTGCTGACATTCAATTGCAATTCGCCCGGGGACAAAGGTCGCGTCGGGATTAACGAGTGTCGCGCGACGCGCGAATTGGACGACGCACTTCCTCCTCTTCGGTAATTAGCGGGCGACGCTTAATTCCGCGCGGAGACGCGCCTTCTCTCTCTTTCTCTCAGGCCGATGTACTTTCATTTTCTACGGCAATCCGAGAGGAGCCGCCGCCGTCGGGAGCCGTCAGATGTCAAAGAGCTCTCGCATCGACGTGGAAAGAACGGCGGTTGGGGGGG
>NW_014554780.1:391519-434707 GCF_001313825.1 Dinoponera quadriceps
CAAGAATTCCCGAACACAGAGGCGCCTTTTGTCCAAGGACCTGACGCGGAGCGAAGGCCGTCGACCCAAACGAGAGCGCGCGCGTCCCAGGGCGTCCCCCAGGGCGTCGTCGTGACTTTTCGCAGCGGCGGCCGCGAGAGAGAGAGAGAGAGAGAGAGATGCGCATCGCACGCGCATCCGGCGATCGCGATACGCGTAAACGCCCGCATTAATTCACGCGAGCGCGCCGGCGACAATTATAGACGCGCGCTCTCTCTCTCTCTCGCGTGTGCGCGTCTCGCGGAACGAGGAGAGGAGTCCGTGCGAGTTCACATCCGTTCCCACAATCGACGATCGAAATACGAAGGAAGGTGTGCGAGAAGGGGTGGTCGCAGCGTACACACACTCGTCGTATACAGGGTGTCCCGAACACGTAAGCGTGCCTCATGGCGAACCCGATTGGATGCACCGAGTGCGCGCACCTACGCATTATACGGCAGTGTTCATATATATATAGTTTGTTTTTGTTTTATATTTAAGATTACTTTGAGTTTCTTTTTTTTAAGATCGTCCGAAGTTCACTTTTGGACGCTGCGTAACCGATGAAATGATCTGTGCAGTGTCTGAAGATGAACAGTAGACGACTTCCAATATGAAAACAAGTTATGAATACGGCCTTAGTATGCACTTCGGTGCACCCAATCGAATTTGTCATCAGCGTCATGCATACCGGATGCAGTGTCGGTGTCACGTATGCTGCGCCACTCTCCAGAAAATTGTACAATTTTCAGCCTTACATGTGCACGTATGAGTATATTAGTTACATATGTTTAAAAAGCCGATATAATTAGAGCAAGTATATTCTATTATTATAATTAGAATTACTTATGCGATTTTCAAGCTTATGGGGTTATGCATAAGGCTGGAATTCGGGTGATTTTCCGTCCAGAGAATGATACAGCATGCATGACGTCGAATACAGCATTCCTTAAACCGGAAGTTACATGATCTTCGACCTGGCGCACATGTTTGACGATCGCGTAAGTAACTCTAATTGCAATGGTAAGGATCGTTACGACTCTGTACGTAGTAAGAAAAATTCTGTTAAATTTACCTGACAATGAATAAGCTAAATGCATTTTGGTTGGAGGAAACGGAGTTGCTGGTTGTGAGAACCATTATTATTAGGTTCGTAAGAACTCCCGTTTCCTCCGGCCGAAACGTGTTCGGCTCGTTTATTGTCACAGGTAAATCCGACTAAATTTTTTTTCCATGTAGTTACGACGACTTCGACTTTATGTGGCTTTATGTACTCGTATAAGGAAAAGTGAACATTTTACAACTCCCGATCCAGGGAATAGCACGGCATACGTGACATCGATTTTGGTTTCGCCACGGGCTGCGCACTTTTCTCTCGATGCGATCGACCACTGTTTTCGGCCACAATTTCTGTTCGACGCTCTCCGCAATGTACAATGTAACACATTAAAAGTGCACTCTCATTGTAGACAATGCGCATCGCATGCTATCGCATACAATAGCCTTTGGATGGACATGTAAGAGACACGAGGGATATATTGCATTACAATGCTAATTCTTGCGCGCGAACGCGCCTGCTGTTGCTTAGGAGTGACGTTTCGTTGACGTATGACGCGCGAGAGAATCAACGCAGAGAGAGGAAGAGAGAGAGAGAGAGAAGGACAGAGAGGGAGACAGGGAATCAGACAAAGATCGATAACGTATAATTCCCGGCACAATCACGAGAGTTTAATTTAGCTGCCTTCAACCATTTAGTTCCGCCGCAATTCACCGTGGACGTCGCTCGAATCTCTTCACGGTATCTCGATGAAATGAAATAGAAATTACACAAATAAACGCCTATCTCACTTTTCGCGATCGACAACGATTAAATCGAGTCCGTCGAAGTTTCAGCGCTCTCGAAAAGAGACGTTGTCTTTAGGCGAGTACCGAAGATGAAAGAGGCAGAATCGGATCGCTCGTGTCTCGGTCACGTCGATGACGGTCCCTGACATCCAACATGAATCGATGCATTCGCGCGTATGCACGAGATGCGCGGCGATGTCTCTCGCGACGTCTGTCGTTGCAGAAAAACGCGGCGTTTCGCGCGCGAGAAGCGTGTAACGAACTCACCGTGAGTCATCGGCGCGAAAATAAAGCGTGAGGAAGCCTATGTGACCCCGGGCCGATAAAAAGGCCTAACAACGATGACCGCAGCCACGGTGCATGCATCATGCACGTAGCACTCGGGCGAAACGAGGGAGGGGGGGGGAGGGGCGGCGGCGATCGTTGTTAGGCCTTTTTNGAGGGAGGGGGGGGGAGGGGCGGCGGCGGCTATGAGGAAAATCATGAAGAGATCCGCGCGAGAAATGCTTAATTCCGCTCGAGAAAAAAGGCGGGGGAGGAAGGGAGAGGTCATGATACAAAAGTCAAGGAGCGTGATCGAATTTCTGAGGTGGTGCACGGAAAAAAAAAGAACATTCAATTCTCCTGCGATTAAATATGCGACCAGGCGAAAACTAGGTGACAAGAAGTGGAAACTCGGTGAAGAAAAATGATATCTTCTGTTATCGCGACTGAGAATATCAGCGTGTACGTTCATCTGCGTTGGAGCTCGATTGAAGAAACTGAAAGCAATCGACTGTGTACACACGGAAAAATACGTACTGCATTCGAGTGAATGTGTCTGTCACCAGTTTAAAGTATTTCAGAAGAGTTTATCAGCAAATGTGTCCGCAAGTTCTCATCATAAGCATCAAATTTAATCAAAATATATTTTGAATCCCAGTAAATTTGGTGTTTCAAAAATATTAAATTAAAACAACTTTCGGTTTCTCTCTTTATTCAAATTAAGCGAATTTAGTTTCTCTTTGATATAATTTATAATATCGTTGAAGAAAAAGAGTAAATTCTCCTTTCGAATATGCGATAATAAGTTTTTCTAAAATTTCCGATGAGTAAATTTTCAGACTTTATCAAGAATATATTCTTTGTCGAAGATAAGTATTATTTAAAAGAAGGAAGGAGAATAAACCGAGTAATCGCTTTTCTTAACAGTAAATTAAACAGTTTTCTAAACAGTAAAATGATATTTTTCTCTATGTAGGAGCTTTTTATAGAAATCTTCCTGTTTCATAAACCGAGTTTTCGTCTAGTTCCCAGGCAACGGAACATTCAGTTACACCAATGCAATTGTTTCTTTTCGTGCACGGGAAAAATTCAGTTGCTGCAGTTCTCGGTGACAGAAAATGATATCTCCTGCCCTGACTTAAAACATTCTCGTGAATATTCAGTCGCATTAAAACTCTGTCGAGACGACCGGGAAGAATTGACGAAGTGGGAACCTCCTGCAGAAAACTTTCTGTTCTGAGAATCGAGTTTTCGTCTGGAAAAATTCAGTTGCGACGGAATTTTTTTTTCAATGCAGATGGTTCGGTAACATACTTTTTTTGCATGCGAAATGCGACTTATATATATTCGTCCTCAGATATTGTTTGGCCCTTTTCATTGGATTTGTTCGTTTTAGCTGAACTAAGTTGTACTTTTCGCCCCGAAAGTAAAACAACCTCCTCTATAACCTAACATTGTTGGGAGAAAGAACGAAGTTTCAGTGCGATGGTTCAGCTGAAACGAACAGGCCAATAGTTACCGACGATCTCGGCGATTGTTCTCGCGCGTCCCTCATCTCATGAGCACTCGAAGAACGATGCCCACGACGAGAAGAGAACCTGCAAATACTCACGGTGGTCATAAACGAGCCAAATACAACACTGCAGAACCCCAACGTAGTCAACGTGCTGCGTTTGCTTTGTGCATCTCTGTTCATCGCAAGCTTTCGCCAGAGAAAAAGAGAGAGAGAGAGAGAGGAAAACGCTCGCTGCACTCGCCAACTTTTAGCACTTGACGCAACATTTTCTCTTTCTCTCCCTTTCTTCGTTTTCTTTGGCCCTTTGTTCCCGATTAGATCCGAGTCTTCACCGGCTGGAAAACTTCGGAGAATTTCTGTGCGGGAAACATCCACGTGATTCAGTATAAATCCGAGAAGCCACGACCGCCGACGACGCGTAATCTGGCGCGGAAGTTGCGGCGCTATCTTGCCGCAAGATAATCTCTTGGCGCTCGAAAGGCTGTGTCCAGCGACGCATTCCTCACTATTCGTGAGAGCGCGAGTCCGATTTCGTAGCGACGTCCAGGTTAAATCAATTCGTTTTCGCGTCGCGATTTAACGATCCCCCCGGGCGATCCTTTGCATGTCTGTCGCTCTCATGCGGTTTCCGGCTGTGCGCGGGTGTGTACTTTAGCGTTGCTAACGGCGCTCGGGGCTGATTGTATTTCAGTACCTTGCGTCGGCAAAAGCGGCAAATTTCCCTTCTAATTCACCACCTGCGCGCGTAACGGCGAGTTACGTCCGCCTTATGCATATTCAAAATAGCTCGGATTTCGCCAATTTCGCTTCTTCCGCCGCTTCTGGAAAGTGGGTTAGCCGCGTGTGCGCGCGCACATACGCGGTTGTCTCGCGGGATGCGAATATATCGCGCGAGTAAAAACATAGGAAACGACGACGAGATAACGGCCGGCCGCGCACAATAACGCGTATTGTGATCAATCCGCGAGAACGGCACGGTTATCGGCGTGTTACACTCGATAAGTCACCACCGAGGGATACACACACCTTCCGTCCGGCGCGCATCGACGCGCGACTAAACGGAAAAAATCGTACGGCGATCGCGCGTGTGTTGTCACTCGGAGACGCGTCAGCGACAACACGGCGAACACACATGTCGTCTAAGTGGAAAATATCATTTCGAAAGAAAGGTACGTAAGATAACAAAAGCAGCTGGGCGCTTTATTATTATTATCGTTATTATTGTATTTTCCCGAAAATCTCGCCGGTAGAGTTGTGTACGGCTTTCGTTTCGTTTCAACGACAAATTCCTCGCGGGAAGTTTCATCTAGTCCATTTTTTTTAGGGGGGGGGGGGAACGCGTCCGCGAAACCGCGAAGCGATGCAAATGGGAACGAAAGATTTTAGAGAGAAAGTGTATAAAAAAAGCAACCTGGATATTTTCCTTTAAATTCGTGCTTTTTCCGATTCTTCCAAACTTCCGATAGCTACGCGATACGTTAATTTCTTTTTCATTTTAATGAGCTTCTGACAGATCTCTGATAAGTTTCCAATAAAATTCTCATTTTAATAAATATCCCTCGGGAAATTCCCGCTCCGTTTTGAAAAACGGCGAGTAATACGTAGTAAGTCGTCGTCATCGTCGGCGACGGCTTTGCGAACGAAGCTCGAGAAATTATACTCGTTACGTTCGTGATTACCGAGACCATGCGGTTCTTACTGTTCACCCCTCCCCCCGTTTCTTTTCCGTGCAATTTGCGCCGCGGAAGCATTAATACCACCGCTGGGCCCCGTTTAGAGTGCGTCCCTGACAAAATGACTAAGTGCAGCGCTTCTCGATCGTAATTGCTATAAGAAGCGCGTCCGCCGAGACTTTTCAGCAGTTCAATCTTATCGGCCGAACAACAACCGCGCGAAAATCCGTGTCTCGAAAGCGGCCGTTTTTCCGACACGACAACGGACCGACAGCCGAGGAAGCGCTCACCGTCATTAAGGAAATATAATGGGCGCGACGTTATCGCATTAATCTCTCCGACGCGAATGCAAACCGGCTACGAGTTTTCCGACTGTCTAAAACGGGATCTACAATGAGAATTTAAAGCGTAAATTCAAGCGAAATGAAATTATGAAAGAATTTAAGCCTTAAGAAATTAACCAATCGCAGCCGAATATTGAGAAGAATAATTCAACACAGTATTACTTCTTTCAAATAAGTAATTTCTTGTATATGATTTTATTGACAATTTTTGAAATGTTGGAAGAAGATACAAAAGAAATATGTTATTTGATGTGTAAAGATATTTATATTGTTTGAAAAATCAAGCAATCCTGTATGAATCAAACATTCGTTTGTTTGCTTTATTCCAAAAGACAGATTCGTTTCAATTAAAACAATTTTATTAAACCCAAAGAAATCCTTTTCTCTGTGTAAATGATAATTGCAGAAAAACGCAGTTTCACAAAAGTATCAAATGTAGATTTCTATGTAGATGCTCCAGTGTAGATTCGTACACACAATAATAAAGCATCGGGATAGTTGTATGGTTAGTCACGAAAAGGTTGCAACAGTTTTTTTTTTATCAGCTTCGGAACGCATCTCGTGCCCAATAGGGGATTTTTTTCAATAATTTTCAGGAAATATATTTCCCTATTGGATACGGGATGTACTGCGAAACTCGTCAGAAAAAAAAGTGCCACAAACTTTTTGTGACTGACCGTACACTGGGTTTCAAAACGGAACATTTTTTGCCGATGCAATTCGGAACGCGAACGATGATCCATTAAGCGAACCCGTTTTCAAAAAAATCATCTCTCTTATTGGACCGTCGTTTGCGTTCCGCACTGCGTCCAGAAAGTAGCGTTCAAATCGTTTTGAGATCCTCAGCGTACATCATAAAACTGAGACTTTATTGCACACTTAATGTCCAGGTGTTTATATCGGATGAGTAAAAATGGCCGTTATCGTCCCTTTTCAATTATCCGAGCCCCTTCAGGATCCCTCGGTGGTTAGGAAAATTCGCGCGGAGCCTCGGAAAGTCTTCGGTGCTACCTCGTCGATGCGCACGTGTGTATCGGCGCTGTGTGTGAAAAATAGGTGCGTTTTACCGCGCTCTCGAACGCTATTTCCGTCGCGACAACGCGCGCCGAACAGGAGGAGGAGAGCTGAAGAAGAGACAATAAACGTTTCTCGCACGGCTCCGCCACGCACCGCTAACAGATATTCGCGAGTGCCAATAAATTCCCGCGCTTTGGAAAAAAAAAGGGAAAAAAGAATGAACGAGATAAAAATATATTCGCTCTCTGTTCCTCTCGGCGACGGCTTCGCGAAACGGTCTCCCTCTGCGCTTCTCGCAGCCGCCGAATTCTGCACCCGCGAAATTAATATCGCCGCGTACAATGGCCGAGCCGCGCACAATGGCCTCCTCTCGGCCGGGGAAAAGGAAAATGCGCCACATAGACGGATGCCGAAGGCAGAGAAAGTGAGTGGGTGACACGTTGTGTACTCCCTTCCGCGACTTCGCCGCGCGAGAGCAACGCGGAAAAGTCGCGGGAAAACGTTACACGGGGAAAAATAATTTGCTGACGGCGCAGCAAATTTTTTATGCTGTCGCAACCAAGTCTGTCAGTTGCCATATGGACGGCAAAAAAACGATTTATTAAGAATACCAATTGCCATTCGCTGGATTATTTCGCTGAGTCTGATTAATCTAACAAATTTTGCCGTAAGAACGAACTAGTAAATGTTGGAAAACACTGTTTTGTTCTAACCACAAACAAACGTGTCCTAAGGGCAAATTCACTCAGCAGGATATTTTCTATGCCGGCAACGAAACTGTTTCCGCTCCAATTACACTGAGAGACAAATATTTAAACATTTAACATTTATTTGTGGGATATAAGGTTTATTTCGCAGAGAATAAATCTTATTTCTCTCCGTCTACGGTGGCAGGTAATTTTGTTGGAGGACGAAGAGAAAGAGGTGACACGAGTCGAATATATGCATCGATCGGTGACTGGCTTTTGCCGATAAAAGAATGATTGAATATTGAGTCGAGGCGAAAGGGAATTTCGGGTGAAAGGACAGCGTGAAAAAACGGGAAGAAAATGTCGGATAAATTCTTAACGAAGACCCCGGCTGCGTCGAGAGCGCTCCCTCGCAACCGTGAACACACACATACACACACACACCTACTCGGATAAATTTTTCAATAGATTCCGCGAGACGAGAAGCACGACACGTCCGCCGTACGTGACTTAACGGCGACGCGAGCGACAAAACAAACGCGAGCACGAATTTCTGATTCATCCGGCGCGCTCCGACATAGGCGTAGGGATATTTCCGAGACTCGGGAAATTTTCCACGGCTCTCGTTTTGGTACACCTTGTCCTGGATAAGGTATAACCTTAACTTATCTAAACAGGCAAATCTTTACGATTCATTGTCGCGTGAACACACATCCGATAAGTCCCTATCTAAAAAATAGATGCTTTAAGTCCTAAACCTTAAGAAATTGACTAATCACAGCCGACTATTCTTCTCGCAATTGTTCTCCTTCGACTGTTATTGGTCAGTTTCCCAAAGTCTAAGGCTTGAAACACCTATTGTAAACTGGGACTAAAGCGACGTTCCTAAATCCAATCTCCAATTGTAGAAAAACTCAGGATGGTATTCGTAGTCAGATTGTATATTTGAGATCTTAAACTCATCTTCAGGTGCTTCATAGCGGATAAAACACGAGCCGTACGGTATCTGTGAAGACGAAGATATTTAAGAAAATCTCAAATATAAGATTAGAGTATGAAAACCGCTCCGAGACCAACAGTTGAGAAGAAAGTTTTCACGAAGAAACGGACCCAAAATTCAAGAAGTCGTTCTATCCGCACGTATCCTATGACGTCATATCCGCATCCCGTAATGTCATAGACGAGGAAACCGCGCCTGCAATCGAGATAGCTTACCCGCTTATCTCGCTCTCGTCATTAGTACGCCTCGCTATCTACATGACAGTCGCATAGGTCGCGGAAATGTCACCGTAACCACTTGCATTCATCTCGAGTACATTTTTGCTCTTTCTTAGTATAAGGCGTGGGACACTGGAAAATTGATAGAAAATTCCGAAGAATTCGAAGAACGCGCCGCGTCGCCATTGTCTGCCAATCGAACTACCGTCGACCGAGTTTCGCGTTAAAAACAGAGAGAAAAAAGGCGATGGAGCTCGCGAGAGATCAGTTCGCGGATCCCAGTAAGCACCAAGTAACATTACAATTTCCTACTTAACAATGTAAGGCAATACAACGTATTTTGTATGTAATGATTGAGCGGGAACTCGAGTCGAAATTTTTAATTCGACGTTAAGTCTTCCGGTAGAGAAAACAGCATTAACTTCTCCGTTTTTAGCACCAAAAAAGCACAATGAAAAATCTTGGAACATTTTATGTCGCTAAATTGGACTTAAACTAGAACTAAAATGTCGACTCGGGAAATTAACATAATATAGAAAGCATAACATAAGAACATTAACATAACTATTTATTACATATTTATCTTTTCGAGCCTTGTGGTCGCACGTTATTTCGCATATACACACTCAAAGTAAAAGGTCTGCTATAAACTATCGGCGTACACAAAGTTCACATTTGCACGTTTACTTTCTCTCTCTCTCTCTCTCTGTTTGCCAGCAATAGTCGATGTTGCAAGCTTTACGATATAACATTGATGTAATGTTACTATTACTTAATTAGTGTTTACCGGGGAGGAGCTCGAGCTTGGGGTCATTCCGTCGGATTTCACGGCGTGTGTGAAGAAATTTGTCAGCGGAAAAAACGATTTCCAAGCTCCGACTTCCGAGCGAGCGCTGTAGCCGAGTGCTCTAGTCCTAGTATTCTATATTTGACCGGTGACTCATACCACACGATTGCGCTGTTATTAGAACGTACATATACCTGCGCGCGTGTGTGTATATATATATATAGAAAAATTTTCATCGGATAAACCGATTAAATGATAAGTCCGATTGTTATTTTTTTTCGTCCGATCAAGTGATGGATACCTTTGTCCAATGAAGTTACCGATGTAATCACAGATGAAACCTATAATCGGGAAATTAGTCGCCTTTTACATATCCGTTGTAATTTTCATCGGATAAAGGCACGACTTGATCGGATGTATATCCGTTTGTTATTTTTTAATTGGATTATCCGACCAGATATATGATCGGACATTTTTCTCAGTGCGGGCGCAAGATCGTATTCTTTTTCCGTCTCTCTCTCTCCCTCTACGCGACGTTCGAACGTTAATAAAAGCCAGCGCGCGAGAAATCGAGGAATTGCCGACCGTGACGCCGGACTGTAAATGCCGAGTGATAATGAGCAGTTTATTGCGCTCGCGTCTGTTAATTAACAAATTGTTAACTCGGTTTTATTGACGCTTAACGAGAGAGTCCGCGAGATCATGTGCGCGGTGGCAGCGGGAAAGAGCGTCGTAGAGCGCCGCTCCTCTCTGGAAATTTCTGCGAGCTCGAGCCGAGCTGGCGCGAAACGCCCGTGATCTTTTTATAAAAGAACCATCGAGGCACACACATGTTGGCGCCATAAGCCGGCCACGTGGTCCGTATCCTTTCGCAATGCAGGTCTGAGTAATGTAGGAGATAAGTCGGGATTCGTGAGCCGCCGCCGCGGCGGCCGCGCTTATTTTTCTGAAAACGCTGCCAGGCGACGCGATCTTGACGGCGGTTCGACGAGAAAAAAAGAGAAATCGTTACTCGAAAAATTACGACGGATGAATAAATTTTACACGCTGAAATATCCACGTGAGAAATTGAACAAACACTCAACATCTGGACTCGAAAACTTGGCGTGCTCGGGTTGCAGCACTTTTCTTCGAGAGTGTGTCAATCCAAGCTAAGTTTTCAAATCCCGACGTGAAATGTCCTCAATTTTTCGCCTGAATATTTCAACATATAACTATTAATAATGAATAAAAAGATTAAAACTGCGATGCATTGAGAGGAACAAGAAAAGAAACATCGAACGAGGAAGTTATCGCTATCGCTATCGCCACAATTATCTTATCCGGGCGCCGTTGTACAGTCGCATTTTTGTTGCCCCGTCAGCTTTTAACGAGCCCTAAAACAATTATACTTGTGTTATCGTGACATTCTCATCGTCCATTTTTACCTTTGTTATAATGAAAAAACGCGCGTGCAAGGGCTTATCTTGAAGTGCCCGGTCGCGCGCGAAACGATTCGCATCGCGTCTAAATTGTCCGCCAAATCTGTGTCATTAGATTAGGTGCCGACACACTGACATACGATGAACCGTGTTAATGTCATTACGGTTACTCTACGGTTTCCGAGCCGCCTGAATGCGTTGACGCGCGCAGCCTTGAGCGACTCGAAACCGCCTTTCTTCGGCGCATCGCCTCGGATCCCTTTATCACGATCTGAAGGCCCAAAGGACCCAAAAACACGTGAGGGCTAGCGATTTCGAACGAAAGGAAAAAAAACTCTCGATGAAACTTTTCGAATCGGTATAGATAAATAGATAAAAGATAATTTATTATTATTTCAGGGCAGCCGCTCTCTAACGATAAGAGTGTCGCCAGGTTAATATAATTGGTTTAATTCAATTAGAAAAGTAAGTCTATTTGTATTACAGTGAATTAATGTTGGGTTTTGACGTAAAAAACGGTCTAGTTTTTGCTTTTGAATATGGGTAAAGCAGTTGAATCTTTGATTTCGCGAGGAAACGACCCGAGTCGAAATTTTAATCCTACATTAGGCCTGGTATTCATAGTCAGATCTTGTGTTTAAGACCACGTTGAGTTCATCTTCAGATGCCGTACGGCTCGTTTCATTGGCTACGAAACATCGGAAGATGAACTTAAGACGGTCTTAAATGTGAGACCCGACTATGAATACCGCCCTAAGTCTAATTTAATTCTACCTTAAGTTTTCAAAGGTCTCCTATCGTGCTCCTTTGTGCTCCTGCAAACGGGAGGTTATTGTCATTTTCTCCACTTAAAGACCTAATGTCTAAGAACTGAAATTTAGATTCTGGAGGTCTCATAGCTCCCATTTGTTGGCATTAAAAGAGCACTCATTGTGGTTCTTTCTTGCTACAATTAGACATTTCTTTTCGTTATCTTCACTCGAACACTTAATGTAGAGTTGAAAATTTCGACTCGTTTCAAAGAGCTGTAAAGGACCGTCTATAGCCGAAATAGCCGTAAAATATGCAATAAAACCTAAGCTAATTGGCCAATTGGATTTTTACAATCGAAGGATAATCGTGGTTGGTCAATTAGCTTGCTGCTCACGTCTTACTATATTCTTTACGGCTATTGCGGACGGACCTTAACAGTGCTATGGAAAGTTTCTCGAAGAGAGTGAGCGAGAGAGAAAGAGAGAACTTGGCGATACTCGATTGCAGCACCGAAATATCTCTCCGTGCATTCCCGCGAAATCGCACGACGCACGGAAGAGCGGCCACACTTCTCGGATTACATAAGGCTCGTTGAAATCCACCACCCGTTATATATTTTCGTGAGCCGCAAGGCGCGTTCGGAGGGGGATACCTGCGTGCAGGCGTGCGCGGGGGTGAATCAGCGCGCATGCATTTCGGCGACCGGAGTGGTCCTCGTCAAACGGAAGCGTTTCGCGTGGACTGGAGCGTGAAAGTCACGGTGGTGTGGCTATCTAATGTGTTTCATTCGGACGGGGCAAGTGCCCGGGTCGACCGCACTCGGGAATTAACGGGCGCGAAAGCGGAGATTCTCGCGAATCTCGTCGTCGTCGGGAAATTCGCGCGGACGAAGTCGCCCGCGGAACATGTGCCGGCAAGATCACGCGATCGAGGAATACGAGGAAAGGCAAATTAGTCTTTAATTAAGGAATATAAAAATATGAATTAAAAAAAAAAGAAATCTCGCGACGGCTTTTGATCGCGATGTCGGGGGCGGCCGGCGTGTTCTTCGCGCGATCCGAGCGGAGTGGTCGTCGCATAGCCTCTAGGAACGGATCTAGCGGTGCTCGATCTATTCTATTTCGGACGACGAGCGTTCCAAAACAGGGGCAAGTCCAATCTCTGTCGCCGTTTGACGCGACCGTCTCTCACCCGGTCTATTTTGCGCGAGCGGCAGCGTGGAATTCGTACGCGCGCGCACACACTTTCCGCAAAGTGCGTCGAAGAAGTGCGCCTCTATATTATATTGACCGTATATATTTCTCGATGATCGGAAACGATTGAGGCACGAATCCGGCGGAAGGATCCGTCCACGCTCGCGCGTTAATCTCCGAATAACGGGACCTACCCCCTCGAGAGAGAGAGAGATCCTTGCTCCTCCTGAAATAAGCGATCGTTAGGCTGTTACACTTATCTCGCGGGACGTTTTAACAAAGGAAATAATATACAGTTATCGGAGATTCCGTATCTCGGATCATTATGGAGCTGTGCACATTTATTTCAGCCCAGATTCCATCTACGCTCCTCTCCCCCACCGGGGAGAGGAGGCATCTCGCAGTAGGATTTCTCGGGCTATCCTCCGTGGCTACGGTTATTTTCAAACGTTCGTTCCCGCGAGCGATCGGCACGGCGGATTTGCCCGGCGAGTCCGCGGGAAAAATCGCGCACGGGCGCCCGGCCGTGGCGTGGCTCGGCGTTTTGCATGCTCGCGTAGATCGAAAGCGACTGTTGGCGCGGAAAGATTCACCGGCCAGATTAAATCCGTGGAAGATACAGTTCCTCGTCACGACGCGCGCTCGAATGGAAAGGCGCCTCTCTCGTACGCCGGGGATTAGCTATTAGTTGCAAAGGACTCGCTCGGCCATGCATAATGCATGAAGGAGGCAGAGGAGAGTTTCCTGATGTCATTTTATGTAACGGCGAAAAAGGAGAGGGAGAGACGACGGGACAAACTCTCGCGGGGTTGCGCGCTCTCTCGTCGCGCGACTCGAGCGCGACGGAAAATCCAATTTTTTTTCCTGCGCGTAAATTTAAACTCAACTCTTCTTTCGTGGAATTTTTCTCAATAATTAACATTTCTTTTCTGCTCGATTGTAAATATCGATCTTATGGAGAAGTGTTGATATCGTATCTGTGAGATTTATTTCACGGCACGATATTTTTACAGACCGTCAACCGACTCCCCCTTTGTTTCGTTTGTATCTCCTAAATTCCCCTCTTCCCCTCCCTTTTCACGCCACGGAGGAAGACCAAATACGCGCATCAA
The DNA here is from genome assembly GCF_001313825.1 of Dinoponera quadriceps. Classification (NCBI taxonomy): domain Eukaryota; kingdom Metazoa; phylum Arthropoda; class Insecta; order Hymenoptera; family Formicidae; genus Dinoponera; species Dinoponera quadriceps. Next base: position 405,370 of record NW_014554780.1, read on the forward strand.
ACGCGGAAAGCGGAGGAAAACCGCCCAGGGGACGATTTTACACCACTCACTCTCTCTCTCTCTCTCGTTCAGTAAATAAACTTAGCGCGACTTTACAGGACACCCTATATAAACTCGGATAAATCCGACCGCCAGAAATGTAACCGGGCCGCCGCAGCACGATGGTGACTCACAGCCGACCGAGCGACGAAATGGCCGAAAAGTATCGCGTCCACGCGACGACGACGTCCGTGGAAGTCCATTTGTCTTTCATCCGCTCGCTGCAACTGCGAAGCGCTATTGAAGCTTCGCGCGAGAGCTTCTTTCGCGAACTTTTGACAGGGTCGTTTCGTGCACCCGCCCCGGCTTTCTCGCGTCCGTTCTATCGTCAGCTCGAGAGAGCGACGGCTCACCGAAACCGGTAATAATGACTAATCGCCGCGGGACAGTGATGCATCTGCTCTGATTCATTCGCGAGCGACGGCCCGTAATGAATTGGCGAGTAATCGCAAGACGAGCCGTGTCGAACCGCTCGCGATGGCGAACAACGCTCGGCGCTTCGAGCCGCGCCCTGTCAACGCTCGTTAATCCGCGGAGGGGCCGTTCGAATAACGAGGAGGAATCAGGAGACCGAGATAACTACGTTTATTCGATTTCAACACTCCTTTTTTTTCTACAGTAGAACGATAACAAGACGCAGCTGGCTGTGCGAAACCGCTCTAATTTTAGCGACGTTGACCATTTATCCTTCTCTCGGTGTACGCACGTACCGTTTCCACGAACGCGAATTCGTCGTGGAATTCGGGAGAACGTTTTCCGCGAAAATGCCATCGCGAACACGTCTTTTCGCACCTTTCGCCGCGCGAGCGTTCGTCGGGAAAGAAAGAGAGAGAGAGAGAGACTCGCCGGAAGCATCCTGGCACTCGTTCAAACTACGTAAGCGGCCGTACTTGCACTATGTGCACGGCTTATTCAGAATTCCCGGATATATCAGAGGATCCCGTAAGGCTGCGTGCACACGGTCTCGGGCCGACGTGCGTAATTTTAGGCACGGAATTATAAACCGAGGCTGCTCGCGTACGCAACGACCGTTGCCGCCGCTCCTGTCCGCTTCGCGCACTTTCGAACGCGTATACGTGCACGACGTACGAACTGAATTTCGTTTCGGGCATGAGGAATCGCCGATTAACTCCTGCCGCGTCTCTCTTTCTCTTTCCTTTCTTTTCTTCATTTTTTCCGTCCAAAGAATCATCGACGTCGCGCGTTGATATACCGTCCGTTTATCTGTCCTATCTGTACGACGTGCCACAATTGTCTATCTGTATACAATCGGTGGAAGAAGTTGCATAACTTTTACAATTATCAATTTTATCTCAATGAATTCCAGAGTCCACCGTCCGGTATCCGAGAGAAGAAGTTGTTTTTCACACGGGGAAAAATAATCTGCCGGCGCGACAAAAATCTGTCGGTTACCGTGCGAACGGCAAAACGATTTGCTAAGAGTGTTAAGATCGTTATTCGCCGGATTATCTTGCTGAGTCTGATTAATCTAAGAAATTATTTTGCCGTAAGAGCGAACTAGTAAATGTGGGAGAACACTGTTTCGGAAATGAACGCGTCCTAAGAGGAAATTCACTCGGCAGAATATTTTCCACGTCTGTTTGTATCCACGAAAATCTGCCTGCAAGTTCTGAGAATGCTCGGGTGGAGTGCAGGCCGAAAATAATCGTGGTCGCGAAAAAGCGAGTGGGTTCAATAACAGACAGTTATCAATGGATCGAAATTTCATTAGAAATAATCGGGCGCGCGCGATCACGTGGAAGCGGCACACCTGCTGATCACGAAATCACGAAATATATCAGCGACGCAGATGTCGCGTCGTTTTCGATGCGGCGCGTCGAATCGGCGCCGCTCATCATTCACCTTCGTGTCACTCCTTCGGATTAAAGTCCTCTCTCGTATTATTAGTATCTGCTATCGGCGATAACGAAGAGGCGCGAGAGCACCTTCTGGGATCGCAATTTTAACGTGGATAAATTATGCCGGGGATTAATAGTGGCGAATGATGAATCGTGCCGAAAGGGCAAACCGACGACCGCCGTGTCTTCGCTGGGAAAAGAATCCCGCTTTTCTGTCGTTCTATAAACTTCCCGCTACTATCGGTGATCAAGTAGCCGTGCATTGTACGGGAGAGCGGATAACGTTCGACTATCTGTCGACCTGGCGCGAGCGTTGCTGCGCCGTGAACCCATGGCTCTCGGGATCTAATCGATCATCTTGAGGTGTGCCTACCGTAAACCGAGCAATCGCGAACGTGCACGACGAACGTAACCGCACGCGATCGCAACACACCGCGTTCGCATTTTCACCTGATATCCTCCATGCGATCCGTGATTTATATGCGTGTAATAATATATTTTCCTGAAAAAATTCCTCTTAATTTTCCTACACGGGATTTTCCCGAAAAATGTAAACAGGAAAATCTTGAAAACGATTTACGGGAAAAACATGTCCGAGCCATTCTTCTCTCTGTCAGTTGCTTCGTCTTCAAGATATTCCGTTGTTTCCACATTACGTATACGTCAGTTTAACTTTCTGTGTTAATGAACTCAAGGCTAATGAACGTAGACGGATACTAATGGCACCGCCGGCACTGATATTTACGTGATTCATGATTCGTGACAGATGAGGAACGCGTGTTTAAATTAGTGCGACGCCGATAAGAACGCCCGACGAAATGTCTCAATATCCGACGCAATATTCTGACCGAGAAAAATTGTAAACGACGCGCCGATACACGTAGGTATGTGATTCTTCGTGAGGAAATACCACAAAAATACATATATGAGTGTATATAAAATACATTCCTTATTATAATATCTGCTGTCGTTGACAGATTGAAGTCAAACTGCAACAGATCATTTATCATTAAAAGCCTCCAATGAGTTGAGCACCGATTTGTTATTTATCATCAGCTTGGAAAAACTAACAAATCGCCATCTTAAGATGGTTTTCGTTGTTAACTACGAATGTCTAAACTTTTAGCTATGAATATATATATATAAATACTTAACACGTACATATATTCTACGTTCAAGTTTAAGTATTTAAATATTTAAAAATCAAAATAACGAGAATGTCCAGATTTAGATACGTGTCCCGGTATTGGTACTTTTATTTTACGCGCGAAAGTATCTAAACAGTACTTTAGGAGGAGTAGAAGAGGGATCAAGTTCTCGGATGGTCGCGCGCCTCGCGGTCTCCCAAGGTGGAACGCGAGATCGGTCGCGTTGGCGCACCGCGTGCGCCGCCATACGCTCGTCCGAACGACGCGTTCGTGAAATATAATATCCTCCTATAAATTTCCGATGCCACGTCGAACGACTTACGAGCGTTGAGCACCGTGACACTGCGACGTGGATCAGCCTGCGCCTGCTCCGGAATTAACGATCCAAGAAACTCCTGGGAGACCTTGTCCCGTCGGCACGGAGAGCAGCGCGTTTGTTCGAGGGAGAAGGAGACTCGATGACTCCTCTCTCTCTCTCTCTATCTCTCTATCTATCTATCTCTCTCGTTTCCGAATCACGCTCGGAGAACGCGCGCGAATCCGGCGACCCCCACGATCTCTCGGAGACCACGGAGAGACTTTACGTGCCACCGCGTCCCGCCGTGACTTTATTGCCGCTTTATTTCACGATCGTTATGATCATCGATTATTCCGCTCGCGTTCGGCGAGCGTTTTACTTTTCCTTAATTTACGAGCGGCCCCGACCGTTAGAGATCGGCGTTAGATGCCGGCCGTCTCTCCCTCTTCCCAGAAACCGCGTCGCTCGACTTCGTTCCTCGCCGCGATTATTAATATTTTAATGAGTTTTACGAGGGAGAGACGGCGGGAGGGAGGTGAACGCGGTGCGTTGCCGCAAGACCCGTGGAGAGTCTTTCCTCCCTCCCCCCCCTCGTTCTGCTCGTTGCCGGGAAATTAAACGGGCGAAGTGAATTTATTCTAGCTAGCCGGCGCGCCGCTTTTTGCGCGCCGTCACGTCCGTGGGAATAATCGAACGAAACGGAAAGGCGCGCACGAAGGTAATATCACCTTCACGTGTTTTAGCGCTATTAACCGCGCCGATATTATTAGCGCGATCTCCATCGTCGTAAAGCGCGACGACGCCAGCGCACCGATGCGTTCCCTCGCGATACCACCCCCCTTCCCACCCCTCGCCGAGAGAGAGAGAGAGAGAGAGAGCGTTATTAAATGCATCTGGCGCGCCGCGCGCGCCATCGCTCTACTCGATGGCTGCGCCGCGCTCTTTTCATTACACTTCGTACACGAGCGCATGAAATATCGGGACGTATTTGTATTTCCCTCTTGGATAATCGCGCTATACGATATTGTCGTCCCCGTCATAAGTAGCGACGACGAGGAGAGACAGACACAGATCGCCGCATCGTTCGACAGCCGCGAGAAAGCGACGGTCGGATCTAGTTGCCTGACACACGGCGGATTAATTATCCCCCCCCCCCCCCGATAATTGATCGCAGCAGTTCGTCGTCGCGGCGGACCTTTCTCCAAGCGCGACGTTAAATCTCGGGACGGTCCTGTTCCGGACGCGCGTCCTCGAGCGCTGAACGTCCCGCGGAAGGGAAAAAGCTCGAAGAGCGCGACGAACGAATCCGAGAGAACAGGGACCGAGTGAAAACTGCAGGAATCTTTTTGTTTCCACGACCGAGCACTCATCCGATCCCCGAACGGAGAATTCGGTTACACCAACGGAAGCGTTTTTCCCGTACAGTACTTGAGAACCGATTTCGATAATAATCAGCGATTTCTTCGGAGCAAAATCCTCCTTCATTGTCACATTGAATTCTTCTTATCCGTGCGTTCCTCCTCAGGCTATCAGGTTGAAAGAACCGTCGGACGTGACGCTCGTGTAAGAAAAGCGGAGCTTTTTGAATCGGAAAAGGGCGCACTTAGCATTCGCTGTGCGTCCAGAATGGGGACTTGCTTTTGCACGATTCAACCCTATCTCGCGGTAACGCGCGAGGAGACTGTTCTTGCGACGCTCCCGTCGCAAATCGTCGTCGTCGTTGAAGTGCGACGCGGACGTTCCTGAATTCCCCGCGATGCAATCTCAATGCGGTCGTGAGCTTTCTTGCCGCGGGCAAGAAAATCGCGCGAATGCGGGACTCGTCGATGGGCGACGCGAATCGTCGAACGTGGGTCAACGCGCGCGTATTATCGAGCGCGCGGCACCACCGATAACCCGTGGAAACGCGCACGTTTCGCTTCCTTCTCGCGGACTCTTGTATGCGAGCGCGTGATCCACGTGGCCGTAAAGGCACGCACGTGCGTTCAATCTCTCCCGGCCGCTGTCTCCCTGATTACCGTCGAGAGTTCCTTGTTGCGTCGCCGACGCGCATACAAAACCTCGCGACTTCGTATTAACGACGCGTACGCGTGAGAGAAGAATGACGACGACGATGCATGTCGTGCTTTTCACGAGGAAAAAAGACGAAATCGCGAGGCACTGCGAATGCCTGCGAATTTTCACGCCCGCCATTGCTGTTAACCCTGACAGTGACACGTAGGCTGCCGCCAGCGAGCGAAGAAATTTATCGATATCTCGCCTGGGAGAACTGAAATAGCTCTTTCTCTCGGCAAGAGGGAATCTTCCGTTCTGATTGGCCTGTATGCAGGCCACCGTTCTCTAAAATACCATCTACTAAGATAAGGTCTCGAAATACTATCTAATAAGATTGATGTAAGGTAGAGGACATCTGCCGCCTTTCAAGCGAAGCAGATAAAACGGGCAAGACTGATTTCCAGGTGGATTCCAACGGAATTCCCGAGTAGAAAAGTGTCAGGGGAAAATCAATGGTCGCTAGAAACTGGACAGTTTTTACTGGTTTTGAATTAATTAGACAGTAACTGTTCAGAAAATACTGACCAGAAAATATTGACTGCAATTTCACGGCCAGTTACTGGCCGTGAACAGTGCGAGGAAAAATATTAGGTAAAATACTGCTGGCAGTTTCTGTCCAGCCAAAGAAGCAGTCATGCAAATCCACGTAGGATATTAAAAAATCCAATGTAGGAATCCACACGTGGTGTGTGAAAATTCATTTATCGTAGGAATCCACCTGGATTGTTACCTACTCTCTAAATTTCTTGGAGTGAATTCTAGGTTAGAGTGGCTGTATTTTCACTCGCTCGGGGTGATTTCTCAAACGAGTGAAAACTCACTCCGAGCGAGTGAAAATACCACACCACCTCTAACCTCCGAGAAATCCAGAACTCCAGAATTCTAGAACTCCAAGAAATTTAGAAAGTAGAACCTAGGTTTTCGGCGCAAATCCCCAGGGGCAACCGTGAGATTCCATATGGATTTTCTACATGGATTCCCACTTGCTTCCTTTCAACAGGGTATTTTATACAGTATTTTATGTGACTGTACGCGTCAGGCCCAGCTAACTGGATAAGGTGACCACAACTAAATTAAAGGATGTACATCCTAAGTTCTAAGGTTCTTCGAAGAAATAAATTTCGAGAAATGTCTTTGTTATATAGATGGATTCCAGATGGATTGCAGTAACTAAAGGCGTGAGATAGCTTTCAGAAGCCTCTCTGACTTACGATGACGAACATGTTAGGCTTACGAGATCTACACGCGGTTTCTTTCACTTGCCCCCTTTTCCAAGTTTTGTGCAAGACGCTATACCCCTCTAGTGTTCCTCTAGTACTCAGAAAAAGTACGTTGGGTCTATATGACCACTACTGCTCTTATTAGCCTTAGCCTGACACAGTGAGATAATCGGTTTCTCGGTGGCAACCAATCTACAAACGCGATAAATAAAAATTGGCAACGAACCTAATGATTCATAAAAGATTAAAAAATGCAAAAACCACGATTTTTTCGCCATTTTTTACATAGGCATATGTGACGAAAAAAAAAAATTGCAAAAATTATAACATTACTTCAATATTACATATGTATGATATTACTTCGAAATTAAGATCGCGGATATCACTCTTCGAGTTAATATCATCGCTAATAATTACGCTCGTCATACTTCTGATATTTTCGTGCGTTCGGTATTTCAGTGCGGTATTTATAATCCAGTTTTATATTTAAGATCGTCCCGGGTTTATTTTAAGGTGCTGTAAGATGCCGTTTTCGTTGGCTGAGTGGCATATTAAGATAAACTCAAGACGATCTTAAATATAAGATCCGACTATGAACACCGCTCTTGGAGCATTTTAACGCAACTAGGTCGAGCGTAATGGTAAACAAGTCTCGGCTCCGCTGTCGGAACCCATCGTTTACGACAGGTGGAGTGCGAGAGGATCGTTTCGAGATCCCGTGTAAAAAGTAACGTTTTGCGCGCGAGACCCACGCTTGTGGATATGGGACAAGACGGGCGAGATAACGAGAAACGCGTCTTGAATTAAGCACGGCGAAAGCGACGGCCGCGTCCCTTTTAGAACGTAATAATTGTTTTCAAAGGAGAACCGCGCGTTCTCATCTCGCCGCTCGCTAATGCGAGGGTCCGCCACCGTAATCGACGTATCAATTGCCGTTGATTTACGAAGAAGTGCATGCGTGCGTGCGTGCGTGAGCGCGCACGAAGCGCGAATCGAGCACGTAGCTGCTGCTGTTATTGCTTCTTGAACGCGTGTCTTTGCCGCGTCATAAACACAATATCCTTTTAAGATCCCAGACAATTTCACTTGGAATTATTTATTTTTCAATTCTTTCTATACTTTTATTTTTTCGTCGCTTTTACTCTTATTTGAAAACTTTGCAAGTGCTGCTATTCTTCCAAAACTTTAAAATCTCTTTGGGAAAAATACAAAATATTTGAATTTACACGTGGGTTTGTGTCACAGGAAGAGCGTTAGATTTAAATAAATAATTACTCCAATACTCCTTAGCAGATACTTTCGCTTGGATCAAATAATATTTACTTGGTCCAAGTAAAATACTTTTCAAGTAAATTATCCGAGTAAAAAATTTACCCGATTCAAGTAAATTCTCTCATTGGGTCAATCGAATTCTGTAATTCCCTCGAGAAAGAAAAAAAGTGAAACCAAAGAATCGAGAGTTACGTTCCGCGCAAAAAAAGTAGTGTCGGGCGAGATTTCTCCGCAACAATTGTCTCGGGAAAAAACACGAAGGTTCATCGATCGAGGCTGGTCGTGTCGTGCCGGTGCGAATTAATCGCGAATACGCGGCAACAACGCGGGCGCGAAGTCATGTTCATTCGGGGACGAGCGTGCAGACGCACATGCCCGCGCCGATTGTGCAATTGGCGAGTCTTTAATTAGACCTATAAATAGCGCCGCGCCGTGCCAACGATCGTACGGCTAATTTAAGTCTGCGCGCCCGCGCCAACGGTCGCATTTAGAAAAAGAGATTGGCCGCTCTCGGCTCTGTTTCTTTCCGGCGGAAAAACAGCCGAGTTGCGATTACGCCGGTCATAAATCAGCGGACGAAACGGTGGCCAGCGGCAACGGTAATGATAATTGATACAAGCCGAGATTGAATTAAGGTCGAGTCGAATATTGATCGAGATGTAAATGTAGATGTAATCACAGATTCGCGTTAGGATATCGACTTATTCGGCACGAGAGAGGATTTGTGCTTCGGATTTCTGTCTCGCGCGCGCGCGAATCATTTAATACCCCGAGTAGAAAATATTATGGAAAAACTAGGCGAAACAATAAACAAATGAAGTGCTCAAAATCTTATTGAGAACTGGCCAGAGATTGGCTAGTTTTACCATCCCGGTATTACCGCCGAAGCAAAAGTCTCCCAAACGTGAAGTTTTTGGACGGTAAAACTGATCAGCTAGTTGGCGAATTCATCGGCCAGTTGCTGGCTAGAAACTGATTTAATTTCTACTTGGGCATTCGCGACCTCGGTTCCGGTGCGAAGCGCAATCGGGGACACGGGATTATCGCCCCGGGGGATAAATACTGTGCGCGCCTCGTTACGATCGAGTATTGCCCAATTTGCGTTTAATTAATGCGTATCGAACGATCCCGAGCGAGCGCGCGCGCGCGCGGAAATTGCTCGGCAGATATCATCTGCGGTATCTGCCGGTATGCGTATTACGTCAAGGGACGGCGATCGTCATTGTTTCTGTCTTGTTATTATTATGTGAACCCGTAGGCGTGAAATAATGCGAAGGTGTTACGTGTCGCGCGCGATAACCTCGCGAAGAGAGAAATGCAGGCGACCGGCGTTCGCGAAGCCGCGACTGCAACGAATCGACGGCGCGGATCCCACTCGGCCGAAAGGGAAACGCAGTCACTCTTCTTCGGGGACACGCGAATACCCAGCTGGAAATTCGCGTGCGGTTACGACAGTTTCGACGACTACGAGGGGGAGTCGCGATCTGCGATTTGACGCGAGCGACGGTGAGCTCGATGTTTATTCGCGACCGGCGGCGCGACACGTAATTTCCCACGTAATTGCTGTTATTGCGGGGTCGCACGGAAAAAAGAACTCGGTTCCTGCGAAAGAGAATAGGGGCCGGATAAAAACTTTGTCGGTGACAAGAAGTGAAAACTCGCCGACGAGAAGTGATATCCGACCGTTACCGCGACCGAGAAGCGCGTTCGTGTGAACGTTCAGCCGCATCAAAACTCGGTCGAGACAACGGAGAACAATCGGCTGAGTAGGAATCTCCTGCAGGGATCTGTTCTGTTCTTACGAGTGAATTCCCGTCCGGCCTTCTCCCCGAGCAACGGAAAATTCCAGTTGTACCAACGGAACTGTTTTCCTCGATTATACACCGCAATCCGCTTCGCAATCCGCGAATGCATCGCATTTACGGGAAATAGTATTGAAGAAATGTCAGAATATGATATAAAGGTTAAGAAACAAAAGCAAAGAATTGTACAGAAGACGAGATCGAGAATTGTTTCGAGGAATATGCGAAACGGATCTGAGATAAGAGTCAATGTAACAAGCACGACAGAAGGAAGCAAAAAAATATAGTTTCATTTTTATATATAATGCGTTAAATATAGGCGTTTAATAGCTACGTTTTTTTTTCTTGACTCTTTATGTCGTGTTTGTTATATCGATCAAAAATTGTATTCACAAAAAGTATCGAGTATCAGGAAGCAGGCGAGCACGTGTAGTAAAACTGTTCGTCCACTTTAACGTCCACTGTCACGCGAGTTACGCTTTATTAGGCGCTGAGTAACGCATTCTTTGCGAGCTGCGCGCGCAATAACATATGTTACCTAAATCATTTTATGACTCTCTTAGCTCTTTCGCGTTCAGTGGGACATGCGTGTCTCAGCATGCTTAAAAATCCTGTCTGTGGTAAATATTAAGCTGTCAAAGTCAACTAAGGCTCGTTTTAAAGGAAATTGGTTAAACTCTAACTGAAAAATCCACAATATACAATTCCGTTAGAAATTGACAATAGATATTTGATTTTTCGTATCTGCCACATTGGACCAGCTATTTGAAATTTTCGTCTCGATATTATTCTCGTATTCGGCAAACCGAAAAATTTTCTAGAAGTACCTAAACAAAATATATCCTAATTATCAAAAAAAAAAGTCAGACGTGAAAGGGTTAATATGGAGTCTGATACGACGAAATTCGAAGATAAAACTGATCGTCGAGGAAGAAATGATTATTATAGCTAACGTCGTTCGAGATTTTTCTTTTTTTATAAGAAAGAAGGATTAATATTTAGAATAATAATTAATTTAGTATTATACAAGAAAGACTTGGCGAAAAGGAAGGGGTTAGCGATTGCGTGTAAACTCGGTTTCAAGCAGGACTCTGCCCTACTACCGTTAGATCACTAAATTGCCGCGCGTAAAAGATCGTCGTGCCGAGACGGTCCATCGCGACGAGACGGCGTTCGTGTGTGTCGTAAAAATGTACATGCCTCGAAATCGATCGTATCTCCGAAGATACTCCGAGGAGAATCTCCGAAGGAGCGATCGGCGCGGATCAACGGTTCCCCTCGTAAAACCGCGGGGAACCTCGCCGAGCGCCGTTGCGGGAGGATAATAAAAACAGATTGTCACGCGCGTTATTTAGATCATTATAAGAAGAGAAAACGGAGAATTACCGGTAGCCAGCCTAAAACTCCACGCCACTTTCACGCCACGATTTAATTGCCTCGATACCGTAACCGTCGCGCCGGATTAAAGTATTAACACGCCGCGCGTGTATACGATTTTAGCTTCACGCCAGCACGTGTCCCTCGCGACGAGTGCCTTGAACTCTTTTCCGTCCTCCCCGGGATATCGATACCGATACCGGGGCGTGCGGTAAGAAGCGGGATTTACGGCGCCCACGATTGTTCCTCTCGATCGGTTTCCGGCCCTTAAAGTTCACCCGGCCTCAACGATAGCGCGCGAGCGGCGCGACGCGATCCCACGCGCGCGCGCGTGTGTGTATATGTGCACATCGGAGGCGCGCGCATAGAATCGGAAACGCGACAAACAGGTTTCCGCGCGCGACTTTCCGCGGAGGGGGCGGCGGTATCGGGGGAGGAAGCGACGGGATTCACGGGCGAACGTAAGATATTCGCTGCCGGCGTCTGGCAGGTAAAATTTAAAGCCACGATTGCATTCGGAGGCGGCGGTGTATAATGAAATAAACTCGGCGGCGGGAAATTATTCGACGGTCGCGGGTCGGCTCGCGGATCTCCCTCCGGTAACCTCGTATCCTCTTCGTCCTCCTCCTCCTTCTCGTCGTCGTGAGACCGTCGTGCATCGCTAAGCGATTGCGTAAATCAGCGGGACCAGCTGCGGAGTTGGACGCGCACTCAGGTGGAATTAACTCGGACTGTCAACTGCGAGATTTTTTTTTTTTGGGGGGGGAGGGGGAGCCGTGGTGGCGTGAAGTCAGCGGTGTGAGGGGAGTTGAAATGATTTCAGCTCGACCATCCGCCGAGATGAGAGGAGGAATGGTGAGAGAAGGTGTCGTCGAAGTCGCTGAACGAGAGAAGTGTCAATCTTAGCTCGCCGCATATTCCAGGCGCACGGGGGAAAGTATTGCGGTGAAAATTACCGTGAAATGTTGTAACGCCCGGACTATACCGGAATCGTGACGGAAATTATTACATGTGTCGTAATCTTTATAGTGAGGTGTATACAGGAAATATATACTAAAGATGACAACACACGCAATTTCATTCGTATATAATTCCGGTTATGATTCGGCGTTAGAAAATTTCGTGGTAATTTTTTATCACAATATCTTCCCCGTGTGTGGACCGCTGAATTACGATTTTTCGTTTTCACACGGCATACACACGGAGAAAAATATTTTGGCGAAACGTCGCTACGACGGCAATAAAATTTCGCCGGCATAATCAAATTATTTCGCCGTCCACATATCTCGCGAATAGCAGTTAGTATTAACAAATATTTTTACCGTCGCCACAGCGACCGACACATTTGCTATATCGGCAACGTTTTTCTCCGTTATTTTTTCTTCCTTTTTAAATATCTGGTAAAAGAGCAAAAATGCGAAGAACCGCGATCTTCACCGTGATTATCGCGACGCAGGCCTGAGAGAGAGAGAGAGAGAGAGACCTGCAACGTTGCTTCAAGATCGCAAGCGTCACTCTCAAGGTTAATCGCCTCGCCTCTGCTGGCGCTTCGCGGTTGTTGCGCGGTAACAAGGTAGCGCGGGAGACCTCCCGCGTGAGAAAATCCGCGGGGCAACGTGAGAATCGACGGGGACGCGTCCGAGTTGAATCGTCGATTGAGGTGCCTAATAAAGGCGCGCTCGAGGATCGCCGATGAAACAGACTCGGCATTATGACGAAAAAACGCACTCGTGCGAGATATCGCAGGGGCGGCATCGAATCGCGCTCTTTGACAAGCCAGCCGGGGTTTGAGACATTCGCCGATTCGTGTTATACGTACGACGAGGGGGGGGGGGTCGGACGCTCGTCGTGAACGCGACTTTTTCACGCGGTTCGAGCGCACATCAATACTGAATCGAAGTGCTGTGTGTTAACCATCTGCCGGGTATTAAGTATCTCGGCATCTCCGGTTCATTTACTCATCGAGAAATCGAGGACAAACGTCTATTTATACGGGCGGCTATTTGGTCGGGCGCTTCGAGTCTACTCCGGTCCTTAAGTTCGGCGACTCGCCCAGAGCGCGAGAAGCCACTTGAAAATCTCCTCCCGTTCGTACGTCGCAGAGAGAGAGAAGTTGTCGCTTCTGCTGCGCGTTCAATTTCATTCGCTGAATATGATCGACGTTACAAAATATTCACGACCTCGCTGTAATCCTCGTTGAGTTCAAAGTCCACACTCTTCATCCTCCCGCTAAGATTCAAGTTATCGCGCACGGAGAAGAGGAGAATTAGACCTGGCTTTTACCCGGTGAGAACTAAACTGGAGACAAAAAAAAAATAGCCGAATTAATTAAATTTCCATTGTATTATTACGGACGACTAATTTTCACCTGGCGGCAGTTAGTTTTTAGCTGTGGGGGCTACTTCTTTTCTTTCGTGCGTTGCCCGTTTACCGGTCTATATTTTTCACTGGTTGCTCGTCTTCGGGGAGCCTTCGGTATCTCTCTTCCTTATTTACCGTCCCTGCGACATCGAGTATCGCTGACAAGTAAAGTTTGAAAGACGCACACAGGCTTCTTAAATTGTTATCCCAATTTCCCGATCTAATCTCACCCAAGCAGTCTCCTGATATTTTTTACCCGTCTACCCGTCCACAAATTGATCGATTTTTACACCACAGGACGAGAAGGAAAACCGCCAATTCGACAATCCCGAAGTGTAAACAGCCCGACCGTCTCTCCCCCTCCCCCCTTATCTATGTTTCTCTACATAGCTGCGAGAGCCTCTCGCTTTTACGAGCGCGTTAATACCGCCGCATAATTCCACGGCGCAGCGCACTTCTCTCCATTACGCGCCGGCCTACACCGTTTCCCGCGAACGTGTTTTGGCATTTAAAATGTAAATCCTCTCCGAGCGCGCGCGCAGAGCGAACGAGAGAGCTGTGCGCCTCTCCAGCGCGCTTTATTTTTTGTTAATGCAATGATTGACCGCGATTAAGTGGGAAGGCGGCGGCGGACGTGTGAAACGGCGTCGGGGAGCGGCAAATGGCAGCGCAGCATGGTGTGCGCGTTGTACTCCCGTAGTATTTCTCGCGACGAGAGGTGCTCTCGAGCACCACTAACCGTCCGTGGACGACTGCGAAATCACAAGCGTCAGCTTTCTTCCGACCGGCCCGGCGGAGAGAAAGAGAGAGAGAGATTCCTCGTGTTCGCGCGCGCGCACGCTTCATTAATTCGCTCGTGGCATAACGATAGCGTCGTGGTTGCGCGTCGCTGGACATGAGCCCGTCTGTTGCAACCTGCCTGCAACCACCACCCGCATTCTTCCGCGTCGTCCGTGGACGGACCTAATTTCGCGCCGCGTCGCGTACGAGTCTCCGGCGAGTGCGTCTCTCCCTTCACCTCGCGTCCTTCTTTCCTACGTCGTCGTGGTCGTTGGCGCGGAATTTTAAAAACCGATTCCACGCGTAATATCTCGGGGGAAAAAGGCGGGCAAAAATGGATATTTTCGAATCGATCCGCCGGGAAACTTCACCGTTATCGTCGCGGCTTTTTGCTTTCATAAGCGCGTCACGCTTGATCTGATTTCGACGAATTAACGTTCTGATGAGAAACACTCGAGGCGGCTGTAACGAGAGCCTCAGTCTTCACCTGCTATATTTACACTGCTGTACCTTCGAAACGAAACAGCCGATATCTGCAATTTTTGTACGTCTCTGTATTGACCCTTAATATGTCACAGTAGTTTCTTATTATATTTATCCTGAATACGGTTTAGAAGAAAGTGAAAGTAGAACTTAAAAATGGGACACTGATTTCCAATGATACGTGTAAAAATGTCGTCTTCAGCTGCGAATATTTCAGCTTCCGAATAAACTATATATATATATATATAGATTATATATAGATTGTAGACACAGAACTATATACAGATTTAAATATGACCTAATGATTGCAATTACAAGTAGACCGGAGATAGAATTTGTAAGATAGTTGTGCTGCGACCTTACAAATTTGATAAAAAAAATTTGAAATCCCGATAAAAAGATAAAAGGATGCTTGAAATTAAATGTGGCGTGTCGGAGTCTCGGAGGGAGGCGATGAAGTTACGTGGTCGACGTGCCGGTTCAGCGCGCAGGATATTCGAGTGAAATTTAATTGAATTTGTTTCAGGAGATGTTACGCTCGTAACGTCTCGATGACGTCGCAATTTCGAATTTTGCAATGCACTCTTTCTCTCTCTCTCTCTCTCCGCTTACCCGGTGCGTCGCGGGATGACGCGCGCAGCCGTACGACGCAGCAACGCGCGCTTGCACGTCGGCCATGTGAAATGCAGCTGTAACGTACAACACGTGGCATGGCGCGAAATCCCTCCCGATCCTCTCACGGAAACGGATATTTTTCCAAGTCATTCCCGAGTTATTATCCTTAAATCCATTAAGCGCTCTCGGACCACCGAGATGCGAGATGGCGATTCGCTCAGCCGCTCAGGTGAAATCATCATTTTCCTTCTAATTTCGCCTCTCCCAAAGCGCGTTCCCGCTCTATTCGGCGAGGTATCATCTAACTGTCAATTATCGAGCGACATGACAAACACGCGCGCGCAAACGAATCCTCAACCTCGCTCGCGAACGTGTCGATTCGAACGAACGATTCTTTCACGAGAAAATCCGCGACATTAATTGCGTTCCGGCCGGACGGGAGTCCAAGACGACGACGTTCGCGTCTTCCCTCGCAAATTTTCTCATTTACGGTATTGTCTGCGCCGCAGTTCGAGTATCCGGCGCGCTCGGCTGCTTCTTCTTCCGGTGACCTTGGCGTCGTCGCATTGCCGATATGCTGCGCTATATGTTCTCGCCGCCGCCACTGAGAAAGCTGAGGGAGCGACACTCTCATTCATTGTCTGTGATACGCGATCGGTAATTGACGGAGTGCTCGCGCGCGCGAGCGCAGCTCCGGTCATCTTCATTCGTTCCGCGGAATGCCGCGAATGCCGATTCTCGAGCGGTCGTTCAACCCGCACCCGGCTCGGCCGCTCTCGGACCGGCCTCATCGAGCTTCGGGCCTGCTCGACTCAGCTTGGATCGCGGAAAAGCTCTCTCTCTCTCTCTCTTTCTCGAGGCGAGCGAGCGCGTCGCGCCGGCGCGACGTGACGCGATGCGATGCGCGACGCGTTTTTCCAAAAAAGTGTCCTACATGCTCGGAAATGCACCCGCAGTGTCCGGTTACCGCGGCTTCCACGCCTGGAACAGCGGGGACGCTGCTGAAACGCACGGGAGTAACGAGATTTCCGGAAAAAAATATTTCGACTTCTCGTCGGTATACAACGGACAATAAGAGCTACGCAGGTTGGGAGGTCGATGGTTGCGATTGTTTTAACGCGAGAAAAGTTATTTATTTATAACATGGAAAAATTTACCTTATATGAAAAATTTAACGAAAAAGAGGAACTTATAATGGAAAAAATTTCATTTTTAAATAAAAAAGAAAAAAAAATAATACTAATAAAGAGAAAAATATTGATGACGGTAACATTCTTATGGAGAAAAAGGCAAAAAAAAAAAAGAATTCATATTTCTACGAGAATTTGATTTATTTCTGAGCTTATTTATGAGGATAGAATTATAATGTCGATAAAATATCGCATATCGGCTGCGTGGCTCTTATCCGCCATTTCTCACTGATTGAATACCTGCGGGCCTCGGTAAAAAATTCTGGACTTTTTCCCTTTTTTTTTACGATCGAGCCGGTCGATCGCGCGCGGCCGTTGCCTCGCCGGTCGAAAAATCGTCGCGGTGGATCGCCGCCGGTCAAAAGTTGATTCCGCGAAAGCGTGGCGATTCAATAAAATGCAGATGCCGCAATATGCCACGTGCGTCATGAAATATACATACCGAACGTTCGAGCGGCGTTACCGAGAGCGACGAGAGAGCCGCCGAATTGTTTCGCGAGCTCGGCCGCTCTTTGAATTCCCGCACTTGTTTCGCCGCCTCGCGATCACAGGATGATTTGATGAGACACTTCGGACACCCGAATCTGCGCGCACTCGGAGCTGCGAAATCCAGTCGTTTTTTGTCCAATCGTATCCGTTCTTTTTAGAAGTTTGTTTTTTACGCGTGTCACGAATAAATCGAAAGATATTCGCACGATGTTACTCACGAAATAAAGGTGGAGTGTAAGGCCATTAGGAGCCAAGCAGGGATGTGTGTGTTCTAATGCCATTTTAAACATTAATAATGCCGTTATTAATATTATTATGGAACGGTAAAATATTGTACATAGTGCATTGCGACCGGACGTAAATTTTTTCAGACGGCGACAGCCTTCTGATTTTACCGTTCCATGAAAGATATAAACCGAGCCTTTGACTTTTGCTGATATTCCTTATTAAATTAAATCCCTTGAAAATCCTTACTTAATTCCTAATTAAATAAGTAATTTAATGACTCTACTTATTATGTTGCAAAAAATACCGCTTCGGCAAAGTTGAGAGGCAGGCGCCCTCCCACAATAATATTAATAACAAAAACATTATTAACAATTAATTATTAAACGTTAATACTAATATTAACGTTTAAAACGGCACGAAAACATCCGTGCTTGGCTCCCGATGGTCCTTCCGTATTCTATCTTCACCCTCCATCTTCACACATGAGAAACCGTCGTACTTGAAAATTTATTTACAAAATTCTTTCGGGCCGATCGGAGGCGGGAGATCTCACCTCCTCCTCGGCCGTACGATTCGCGGTTTCTTGGCGCGATTTCGCGGTCGGCAAAGCAGCCTCTGACCGTCAATTTCGCGGCTATTTTCGAAACAAAGCGCTGACGATCGACAGCTGCGAGCTGGCCCGCGCGCGCGTACTTTGCGGTTCAGCGTTCGGTAAGACGCGTATCGCACACGCCCGCCACCGACGTCGTTCCATTTTCATTACGCGTGCTGCGTGCGTAATGCGTCGTAGTGCACTGACACGCGTCGTCATCCGCTCGTGGTGTGTCTCGCGGGGCCAAATTGTCGAACAACGCTCGCGATTAAAAAGCGCTTCCCCGGTATCGCGCGGCGCGGCCGTTAAAAATCGCCACGCATTGTTGTTAATCGAGTTAACGGAGGGCAGCCCCGCTCGATGTATCTCGTTCTTAACGAGGCTTCGTCGGAACGTGGCGACGGCGTTATCGTTTCTTGGATTTAAAGAGCAACGCACCGGCGAGTCGCGCGCGATCCGCGTCGCAAAAATAATCCGTCGGCTCGTTCGTTGCTTCGTATTCTTTCCGAGGGGGAATTCGACGCGCGTCGGCACGGGGGGACGATTCGGCAGAAGCGACCGAACTTGATTGGGAAGCGCGAAAGTTCCTGAATTCGCCGTTGGACTCATTAATACGTGTCTCCATTTGTGGGACGCTTCGTTTTCATCGGATAAAACCGTCTCGTTGATATATGATTTATTTCTTTCTCGTGTCCAGCAGTTTCCAATTTCACCTCTGCCTTCAATAAAGAAAAAGGAATACCGAACTAAGACTTCTCTCTATACAGAGAAAATAGTGCCAGAATGAAGTAAATATAATTATCTGTTTTCCAGCCTCAATGAATCAAATTATATTTTTATCAATTTAATTAAGTGTATTTTATAACTACATTTTATTTTAGTAACTTGTAGTGAATACTTACTTAGTTTGTAAATGAATTACTGAAGGAAGGTGTAAAAATGTTTCTAAATTTGAGAAAATATTGACTAGAATTAGATTTCCGCTTCTAGAAAAACGTCTGCCAAGGAGTATCGCGGCAAGCATTTCACTTGGAAAAATATTACTCTATTACGGCAGCACACTGTTTTCAGTACAGGAAATAACCGATCTTTAATTAAAAATACTTGCGCGATAATTACGGCTTTTAATGAGCCAAATACGCACTCGATGTAAATTTATTTTATTCGCGCGGCTGGTTAGCCGTCCATCCGTGATACCGTTAATAGTTCTTCCAGGAAGTGACGGACCGATTCTGCGCGTTTAAAAGCGCGCGTGAAATAACGGCCCGTAACGCGTCTGAATTCACAAAGATACCGCCCGCGCAATAAAAGTTTTCGACGTTCGAGACGGTAAAAATACGGCATGAAGTCCGCGCTGGCGGCGCCGCCGAATCGCAGCGAATCCCGATGAGTACCTCGAGGGGAATCCGGACCTGCACCTGCGAGCGATAAAAAGCCCGGCCAGATTCGCCAATCATTTATACTTGCCAGCTAGGGATTCGTAGAGCCGTATATCAGCGCGGTTTTTTGTCCGACAACGTCGTGCGAGGCTGCATCCCATTTTTGCGTTCTTACTTCATTCGGACGGCACTTCCACGCGGCGTACTATCGGAATATTTGCGCGCTCCGAAAATACCCGGTGTGCATCAGCGAGCATCATTTAAAAAATCACTACTTCCGGTCGATCCTCAACGACTCTCCCTCCCCCTAAGCCCTCAAGATCGTTTTTTCTGCGTTTCATTAGCTCGTCTATGCTCGCCAAGCTTCAATAAAGCCTCAATATTTACTAGACCTAATCCCGCGAGTTATAATCATTTGTATGCCGTTTAGAGATGTGTCCAAGTCGAAATTTTCACTTCAAGGTTAAGTCAGTGAGTGAAGAAAACGACGATAACTTACTATTGCAGCTTAGCGTTAGCCCGTGAGAAAAAATGAACGAAAACTGTGCGCGGGCGTGTACGCGTTCATGTCGATCGAAGTAGAAATTGCGGAAGGCGGCCGCTCGGCGGCACCTAATCGTAAAACCAGAAACCGCGCGATCGTGTGTCCGCCAGTGGACACCGCCGTCTCCGTTTTCCGTTCGCGAGCGGGACCAGCGTATCGATCGGATTTCAGTCCTTGACATAGAACTTTATCTCGTTAATCCGTTCCGCGAGAAGGAGAGCGAGTACGAGAAACAGAGAGAAAGAGAGAGAGAGAGAGTAAGAGGACCGCCGCATTACGCGAACGTCGCGTCGCGCAAATAAAATACTGGAATCGCGCCAGCGCGAATCCCGAGTTTTCGCGAAAATATTATTCGGCGAAAGAATCGCGCGGAATTCTCCGAACAACGAGAACCGAAGCTTCGGAGGATCGTTGGAACGGAGGGAAAAATTAAAAAATAAAATATCCCCCTTCCCTTCCTGTATCTATCTCTCTCTCTCTTTCGCTCTCTCTTTCGCACTCTTTCTCGCTCTCGTCGAAGTACAGCGCGATTTATGAACGAGACGCACGCGTTCGCGGCTTTACGCACTCGTGCGCGCGGAGTCACGCGCGCGCGTTCCGAGGGGGGAATAAAAAGGATACGAAATGAGGAAAAAGGAAGAAAAGGAGGAGGAAGGACGGCAGAAGGAAGCCGAGTAAGGCCGGTTAAGTATATATATATATATATGTACGCGCGCGAACCTGGCGCGGTAAAAGTGCGCCGGCCGTTTAATTTCGGCTTTCCTCGCGCCGAAAATATTCGCGCGCGCCACTTTCCGCCGCGCGGCATAGCTGTGCGGCTAACAGGGATTCCTGCGGCTGCCTGCCTGGTGTCGGTTACCTAATTATAGTTGCACATAGAAATCTGTAAGGGGACACCGCGCGTATACGAGGAGAGGAGACAGACAGAGAGATAGAGAGAGACAGCCGCGCCTCATGCTTTCGGCTTGTGCAATCCGCGGAAGACGGCGCGCTCCGTTTCCGGAAATGGCGATTATCTCTTTCGAATAGGAAAAAAAAAATCCGCCAAGGAGAGAGAGAGATCGCTCGGGAGCGCGAGAGATTTCCGATAAAAATACGAGTTATTAGCAATGAATGGACGGATAAAATTTTAATAATTATAGTTTCAAACTTTCACAGAAAAAAAGAATCCGTCTTCCCGCAATTTTCCGCAGATTTCTTCGGTTTATGTCCCGGGAATACGAAAATTCGTCTAGACAAATTTACTTGTGTTCGGTTAAAACCTGCCGCGTTTATGTTTTTCTTCTCCGTAAAGATCGGACGACGTTCATGTTTCTCGCCGGATAAATCGTAAATTGCGGGCGGGATCGCGCGAGCGAGCAATTCATCGTGTGCGCCGCATTCCGCGTCTGGGCGCGATTTAACAATGCGATTCGTTTGCTCGACGATTTAGGAGCTCCAGTTTAACGCGGAATATGTAAAGCGGCGCGCGCGTCGGATCAAATGGAGACGGACGGACGGTCGGATGGGCAGCGTCGGGCGAAGCATCGTCGAGATGAAGACCTATCACGATCAATCCGGACGGAGGGAATGCGTCTGAATAATTCATCGGGCCCGGACGAAGCGGAGAAATAAGATTTGCATTATTGATTGGAGCCGGAAAGTAATTACGTTTTCACAGACATGGTCGATGGTGACTCCCCGTGTGACGAGACTCAGCGTCGCGGCGCCACCCCCTCACGTCGCTCAGGTTAATCGATCGGCTTTCACCCGACGTCCCGTGATTCTCATTACGGCGAGTCAGCGGATTCGGACGACCGAACGCGCGACATTTCGTTCTTCGTCCCGAGCGAAGGAGACGGCGCGTGTGTCTTCCCGGCTGCGCGCCTTCGAGTGACACCGGGATCCCCTCTCCCTCCCCTACGGCGGTGTCGACCGACCGGAGAGAAATTATTTCGCGCTCTCGTCGCTTGCAGGTCGCGCAAAACCGACGAAAGTATCTTCGAATTTCAAGCCTGGAGCGTCGGAATCGCCGGGATGCATTGCGACGCGACTGGGATGTTCTTGAAATTGGAAAGACGTCAAGCGGCCGGAGGATTCTACGGATCTCACGGAATCTTTCCTCTTTAGAATCCATCGTACGATTAAATTACCGTGACAAATTATCACGATCGTTTTGACGATTTCGGAATTAGACCGACGAACATCACGGGTAGTGGAACGCTGGAAACAAGTGATCTTTGCCAATGCCCGAGAACGATGCCGTTTCGGCACTGGAATGAATTATTCCAACAACTCGCATTTAAATCCATATACGACGCGACTTTCGACGAATCTTGAAAGATCTCCGCTTTACGCCGCAACTACCTCAAAACGCTCTCTCATCCGTCGAGAGTCTTCCCCGCGAATTCCTCAGCGCAGGAAACGCTTGGAAGTACGCGGTTGTGAAAACCCGCGGCAGACCAGAGAGAGAGACGCATAGTTCTGCCCGTTAATTCATCGACCGTGCTCGGAGCCTATAAAAGGCGTGCTCTGTACCGTTGGAGAATTTAATTCCATACTAGACGCGCGCGCCGCCGGATCGCGGGCGTACGCGGGTGGATGATCTCTCTTGCGGGCAGACCTTGCGTTACCGGCTGGTCGCGGGATTGGTATGCCCGGAGTGTATACTTAGCGAGCGCACTACCATAATGCGGTTGCAACATTTTAAGTGAGCACAAAAAGAGAGGCGACGGCGCACGCCCTCGCGTGCATTCACCCACTCGTGTCGGCCGATTGCGATTTCGCTATTTCGACCTTAACGATTCTTTCATTCTTTTCGCCTTAACAGGAGGCGTGATTCTACGTAAACAAGCGGCCTGTTCTATTACTGTGATTCGTGCGCGTATCGGCCGTCTTTATCTCACCGCGTGAAACGCGCTCGGTTGGATCGCGGAGAAACCGGCCGTCTCCGCCGAGACACGATGGCGTGATCGATTAATTCTTTTATTACCGCCAAATTATACGGAGCTCGCAGTCGACTCGAGACGAGTTGCATCGCCGCAGACTCCGACTCGAATGTTCCCGATGTTCGCGGACACACTCGGGCGTATGTACTCTACCTCGAAGTGAAACCTCGAGCGTTCTCGCGCCGATTTTCTCGAAATATCGTCCCGTGGTAATTAAGCGGGATCTCGAAATAACGCTGATCTCGCGCCGAGACGATCTTCGCGAATTTCCGCTCATCTTTGATTCTCTCTCTCTCTCTCTCGACTTCCTCCGGGACTTTGCTTAACCCCGTATCATGACCCGTCCGTCCGCTCTCCGACTGTCATGAGTATCGCTGATCGTATGACGAGGGTACGGCCTGCTCGACCTTATGACACGCCGGGGTGCGCGCGTAACACCTGTCGCGCGATCCGAGGGAGAAAATCTCTCTCTCTCTCTTTTCCGCTCTTCTTCATGACGCTCTGGCTCGGCTCACCGCATTTGGCCAGAACATTTTCCGAGGACTGTACGATGCGTCCGCGAGCGCGCACGCATCTTTGAATCGCGGTAGTGTGTCATTCTAAAAATAGAGAGAGGTTGAAATGAGAGGGAAGCCAAGATGCGAGGGAACGAGAGGCGGCAGGAGAGACGGCGGAGACGAGAAGGAAGGAGAGGAGGAGAGTCGAGGAGAGGCAGGAGAAGAGGACCAGATAGAGAGGAAGAAAGAGAGAGAGAGGAGTGTGTGTGCGCCTCCATAGTCTCGGTCGTGAACCCGAGGAACGACCTCGGTGAAACGTCGGGTGAAGAGAAACGAGCGAGAGAAGGAGAAACTGAGAGAGAAAGAGGGAGAGAGAGAGAAGAGAGCGGGTTAGACGAGCGGAGAGTGTTAAGAGGCGCAATAAGGAGGCGAGGAATTGCGCGGAGAGCGCGACGCGGACAAAGAGGGAGAGATTAAATTAAGCAGCGCGAAGAGTCCGCGCGACGCGAACGCGCCGACGGCGAAATCGACGCCGGTCTGGAAATTTCGCGGGCGATTATCGCGACTCGCGCGCGAAAGTGTCGCCGAGAGGTCGGGATCCGCGCGGACGGCGCGAGCTCGAGTTCGCTCGCTACCGCGCACCACTTTCTAATTTTGAGCCCGTCTTGGTTTACGACGGGATCGAAACGCCCCCCCCCCCCCCTTTCTCCCCCTATGTTTATAAACTCTTACGNGAGACGTATGTTCGCGGCGCGCGCTGGAATTTGTCAAATTACCACCGGGAGGGAGAGCACACGGCCGCCGGCGTCTCTCCCGAGCGGCCGGGAGAGGAAAATTGATGGGGCGGGCGCTTTTCAGCGACGGGATCAGGAAGCGTTCTCTCGAGACGCGAATCGTGACGAGGGGCGAAGAGACACCTCGCCCGAAATCTCTCGGGCAGGTATTTCTGAACAGGGTTGTGTCTTGCAAACGCGAGATAGCGATAGACGATATTTCTCCCGTGGCTTTTTGATTTTCCAGGCGATCGCGTATTTACGGTGTCGCAGAGAAAAAGATAGATAGATAGATTGGTGGATAAAGATGGCGTAATTTATTCCACGCTCCGGGAAAGTGTCCCTCAAGCGTGATCACAGAATTAATAATTCCCATTACAATGCTTTTTTACAATGTAGTAGGTTTTTGAGTATTAATCCTCACCATGGAGGCTTAAAGGATCAATATAGTAAGTTGACGCAAAAAGGTTCTAATTCAAAGTAATTTAGGGAATCTTTATCTTTTGTAGAAAAATGGATCTTCCCGTGATTGATTTGGCCCCGTTGGTGAATGAAAAATATGATATTAAGCATGTCAATGCTATCCAGTGTTAAAAATTGTCATCATATATCTGGGAAAGTACGAATAGAAGAGTTATGGTCTTCACGCTCTGATAAAAAATGATAAAAAGCTGTTTATTAATAATTACAAAGAGGGAGACAGAGAGTGAAAGAGACGAAAAGAGAGGTTTGCATTATTTCGTTACTTCCCGAAATTGGTAAATTCGCAATTTGAAAATCACGATTTCGCGAGAATCTCGACCTGCTAATTGCATTTTTCCGCGAGGAAGAGAAGCGACGGGATTTTATCCCGAGGTGTTCTTTCAGAGTTTCGGATTTCATTTCGAGAGTACATTCCGCTGTGGAGGCAGAAATTCGCTACATACGGAATGGCTAATAATAGGTGGTTGGCTTGCCGGCCAACAACGCCGGTCTGTAGTCGCGACTGAGCTGCATAGAGGCGTAACTTCCGTTAATACTGCAGCTCGGACTTGGTGCTCTTGGTGGTTCTCTCGGTGCCTCCGCACATCCGCGTGAGAGAATTAAGGCGTACGACACATTCCGTTGCGATGGTTTCCGCGATTTCGTAAGCGGGGCCAGGAATTCTCGTCGCGAAGACGCGCGACTAAAACCAGCGACGAAAGCTGCTCCAGAATACGACGCGGCTATTTTCAAAGCGAACCGCGGAAGGCGAGTACACACGAATATAACGCTCGCCAAAAGTCGCAATTCCGAACTATACAATTCAGCTTAATCCGAACAAGTGTGATTCGTTACTTCGACAAACAGTACAAATCTTTCAGACGACCGCTCTCTTTTTCACCGACGATACAGTAAATTTTTACGGTGCAAGTTCCACCGTGTGGCATCCCGGCGAATCGATCGCGTCAGAGAAGCTCGGTAGCAAATTTCGCCGCGCATTATTCCACCGGCAGAAGTTGCCTAACAAGCACGTTATATATTTCCTCGACCGTGATCTTGCACGACCACTTGTGTCCGGACTTTATTTTGCATAACCATAAACCGGCGCTACTTCATCGAGTGGCAGATGGCTCGCCATGCGCGTCCCTGAAGAGCTTTCTTTGCGCGCCGATACAAGCCGGAGAAAGTCAAGTGTGTGTGTGTGTGTGTATGTGTGTGGGTCAAAGAGATCGATTCATCCGCATTAAGAAGAAAGAAAAAAACAAATAAGTCCCATTAAGTCGAATACCACTGAATAAATTTTATCAAGATATCCTCGATATCACACACTGAAAGAAAAAAAAAAAAGTGTTACGCGCGAGTAAATATTTGCTAAGGAGTTTTTAAGTACTTATTTCAGTGGGATTGAGAGTAAGTGTTACTTTAATGCGGAACACTTTTTCTTTCTTCCAGTGCGTCACATTCAAATAGTATTTACTTAATCCGAGTGAAACAATAATTACTCCAATAGTTCTTGGCAGATATTTACTTGAGCGCAGCACTTTTTTTTCTCTCAGCGCACTCGTAACGCAATCGCGGATGTGTGAAAAAAAAAAACAACTTACAGGCGCGCTGAACTCGAAGTGCTGGAGCAATAAAAAAAAAAAATTCGCCTCTATCTCGAGATATAAATTACAATCTATTCCCGCTTCGCGATTCCGCGCGCGCGGGTAATTTTTCTCTCATCCCACACTTTCTAGCTCGAAATTACATAGGCAAAAACCGGTTGTGTGTGTTGTGGTGAAGCGTTATTTATCGATCCTACTTATTTCGCGTTCCCGTTGCCCAGTTTCGTCCTCCGTGTGTTAATCTGCGCTCACCTATAAATTCACGTGCGCTTTTTGTCGACGCGCGCGGGGAAAGCTTATTTCCTCGTTATCCCGATATATACCTTCGCAGACCTCGCAGAGAGCGAGCGGATGTATCGCGAGAGGACTATTCAGACACGATTACACTTGGCGCGAGCGTCGCCGAGATTTTTCGAACGCCTCGCTCAATGGGCTGCGATCAGCGCCGTTGAGACGCGCGTTTGATTCAACATTTATTCTCGATTTATTCACGATATCGCGATATGCGCCCGCGCAAATCCGACGACGAGTCTAAGAACGATCTCTCATCTCGTCTTCCAGGTGTTCACGGTGTGATCACGCGAGGAGGCACGATGGCGGAGGTGGCGACGAAGAAGTCCATCAATGTAGTAAGTAGCAAGAAGAGCGAGGTGTGCGGTGTTCAGTCTAACAACGGCTTGATTGATTTGGATAACCTAACCGCGAGTAACAAGCAACTAATCTCGCTGTGCGACAACAACGACGACGACGACGACCTCGTGCTGACGAACAACAGCCGCAACGAGCTCGCCGGCGAGGACAAGAGCCTGCAGGAGCTGATCGAGAGCGAGCTGGCGCTGAGGATCTGCTCGAGTAAGGAGGAGGAGGACGGGCCGGAGGTCGCCGAGGTGCCCGAGGAGCCGACGATCGCCACGCAGCCGGGAACGATCCGCCGGATCGTCCTGGACCGCCGGCAGGACAGCCTCGACGTGAACGCGGAGTTCATAGCGGCGGAGAGCGGCCACTACTCCGTGATCGAGGAGCCCTACGGCCACCAAAACGGTCACGCCTCTCCAAACGCCGTCGTCGAGGACGCGAAGCCGGTGCGCGACGAGCTGGAGGAGCCCGCGACAGTCATTCGCGACGACGAGCCCGCCGGCAGCGAAGAGCTCCTCTCCCAGCCGGAGTCGACTCGTCCCGACGAGCAGGAGGAGGCCCAGAGGACGTCGTCGGACGTCCCGGACACGTGGACCGAGGAGGCGCCGGCGGACGGTCAGCAGCAGACGGGCCAGTTCTCCGACAACTTCGACGAGGCGCCCCCGATCGAGCAGGAGTCTTCCATGAACGAACATATCGACGAGGCCGACGATCTCTGCGGACGCCCGGAGATCCCCTTCGATTCGAAGAGCGTCGAGGAGGAAGAGATCGATCCGGCGATCCCGCGAGGAGACGAAAGAACGTCCGAAGCGGAGGAGGAGGCGGCTGCGAGAAGCGAGGAGCTCGAGGACGGCCCGAGCCACCATTCGGAGATGCTCGCGGAGACGGTGAGCACGCAGGAGTTCCTCGACACCGAGCGGCGCGTACTGAACGAGGAGGCCGAGCAGGAAGCGCCGCCGCCGCAGATCGTGGTGTCGTCGGAGAACGGCGAGGCCGAGCCGATGCTCGATAACGAGACGGCGGCAGAGTATGCCAAGGACGTCGCGGAGGACGCGCAGAACCCGGTGGACGAGTCCTCGAGCGAGTTCTCGGCGTCCGACTCGACCTTCATCGAGAAGACCGAGGTCGTCGTGTCGGACACGAGCGTGACCGTCTTCTCGGAGACGAAGCAGCTCGTCGGGCCGACGATCGAGATCCTGGACTCGTGGACGACAGTCGAGGAGGCCACGAAACCGGCCGACGTCGGGGAACGCGAAGACGCGCTACCGCCGGCCGGTGAGGCCGGCCGGCCGACAGCGGGAGACGATAATCACGAGGGAAAACCGGACGATTCGCTCGCGCCCTCGTCACCCCGCGCTCCCTTGGCCACGCCGGACGACGAGACGAGCGACATTTCTAACGCCTGCGATGTAAGTGTGCTTTTTCCGTGTTATTAATCCGACGACGATGGGCGCGAGCACGAGCGACCGGGAGAGTCGCGCCGTGCGTGTCCGACACCTCGACGTTATCTCGGATCGCTCACTTTCGGCCTTGAGCGCGGAGAAAACTAACCCCCGGAGGGATCGGACAGATTTTATGTTGCAGTAAGCGAATAAATCGGAAGTAACTAAAGGCCGTAAAGAGCAAAGCGCGATATCAGGTGGAGAAAGTGATTTGTGTTTAAGCTAAACTTGTTATCACAAGGGGGGAGGGGGAATTTTCGGGGAAAAAATCATTCGGAAGAACATCACGATCGTTCCTTATTTGTTTGCGGGCGTCATTAATACGCTATATTAATTCAAGAAAAGTTCACGTAAACATGCGTTCGTATCTTCGTAAAGTGAGAGCCCTGAGAGGATCAACTTCTAAATCATTAGACAATGAGAAACATCCTGTATATTTATTGATTCGCTGGGACTGCATAAAAAATTCACCATCCCTCGGAATTATTTTTCTCCGTGTGCGTACACGCACACGCGTAAGACTGAGAGTCGTGCAACTCTCGATCTGAGGAACGGCAAAGCATACACCGGACGTTGACTGTACGAGGTCTGTAATTCGGTCGTAATTCGCGTCGAATAGACGTTTCCGCGCTCATAACGTTGTCTTCGGTGTGGAATTGATTAACGATTAATTCATTAACGATTTTGTCCCCGTCGCGACACGAAACTTTACAATCGCAGTGAGCACGTAGTTAACGTCGCGCTTGGAGCGAGCGCGATTTTAATCGACGACTACATCCGTAGTCAATCGTCGATTAATTGCGCGTCACACATTGCGGTGTCGTTACGGGAGCGTTGATTATCTCTCAAACGTAAATTCTCTGATGTATCGCCGAGAGAGAGAGAGAGAGAGAGAGAGAGAACGATCGCGGAGGACCGGAGCGTTGTTAACGTCGAACGATCGAGTTATATAACGTATGTACCTTGAAATTGATAGGGCCGTTTGTGACTTCAAAGCTGGCGGACGTTCTTCGGCGCGGAGCGTCTCCGAACGGCGCGCTCGTATTGCACGTCGCACAGAGAGAGAGAGAAAGAGAGAAATGTACAAGTGCCATAACTTAACAGCGTTCAAGTTGTTTGTGTTGGATAATTCCTGCAAGCGCATTGTGGATCCGCTCCTCCTAGCAATTTCTGCAAGACTAATTGCACCATCGCTCTATGTACTCCTACGCATGTTTTTACACGCCGAAGCGATTAATCTCGTTTACCCCCCCCCCCCCCCCC
>NW_014554780.1:434728-435244 GCF_001313825.1 Dinoponera quadriceps
CCCCGGCTTTTCTTTCGGCAGCGCGGCCCGCAGGTAAGCGACTCGCGGTAAGAACGCGCGCGTGCGCGGGGCATCTGCATGTAACTGCACTGGTACTCGCTCTCCCTCTCGCGTCGATGCGCCCAAGTTTAGCGAATTTATACCCAGGTATCCATACTTGGTAGAAGGCGTCTAGAAAAATGAAGCCGACAAAGAGGCCAAGGGCATCTCCTCTCTTTGTCGTGCACGTATGCGTCGCTCTCTTTAGAAAGGGATAGGCTTTTAGGTACAACATCGATCGGCCTCAGCCGCGTTTTCCATCCACAGATGTTACACGGCAGTGCCTGTTCCAGTATACTTATATTTTCAATGCTCCCGTCGCTATTCGCGCCGTCCGACCGACGGCAAGGTAACATCCGCGCCGATCCGTCCGATCGATCGTCCAATATTTCCCACATCTTGCGAACGAATAGTCGCGAGAGCGAAATTCGGCTCACCGATCGAAACCGCTCTCTTCTCACTCCTTTCCCTCCCCCC
>NW_014554780.1:435256-448347 GCF_001313825.1 Dinoponera quadriceps
CCTTTCCCCCCCCCCCCCCCTTTCACCCGGCCGCAAGAGACGAATTTTTTGAGTTTCTCGGGGGGAAATTTATTCCTACGGCGATAACGGAAATGTCCTTTCACTCGTGAACCGCGAAAGTGAATGTTTAAACTCGAATTTAGGATGCATCCTTAATCCGTACGAATATGAACGTCCCAATTTCGATTGGGGGGGATTTGTTTCTTGTGGAAAATGGAGCACGTCAGCACTCGCTTCTCGACTTCTCGAACGGAAAAGTATTCGCTCGATGAATCAGAGTCGGGGGGGGGAGTTCACTCTGTCTAACTGAGAAGTCGCTCGAGTGACTCTCGGTGGCTGTCACTCTACTTTTCGAGTGGAATTTCACTCGAAGAAATCTAGAGGGAGAACCAACCAGTTAGTTCTCTCCTCCTCCTCCTCACCCTCCTCCTTCTCACGACCGTCCGCCTCGAACGTATCCGCGCGATCGCCGCCTCGACGTTATATTCAAACGTGCCTCTCTCGCTACAACTCATTACTCGCAAAAGCCAAACCGTATTATCTGCCTTCATCTCTCCGATAACCTCAGCACCCTCCGCGCGATCAGCGGCGCGTGACGAGCGGTCACGAGTCTCAAATGCAAATGCACGTTGCGCGGAGTCGGGCGAAACGGAAACCGGCGGCCTTTATCGCCGCGGATTTTCGTATCAACCGGCGAAACCGTGCGCGCTTATCACCACGTCGGCGGTTCAACGACACTCCGGCGCGTCGCCTCGATCCGAAATTGAAAAAAACAGTGCTCGGAAGAGAGTTAGAAGGAGAAAGAGAGGGGAGAAGCACACGGATCCCCCGACACTTCCCGGTGACTCACGGTCACAGGGACTGCCCGATCCTAATGACTTCCTGTATATATTCCTCCGAATGAAAACGGTGATTCATCCGTGCCGTTTGCGAACTCGCGCGAAGAAACGCGAGGAAGGAACGCGACGGATTTGCGCGCGAGAGAGAAAGAGAGCCCCTAAAAGTCGGCCGAGTTCCCGACGGAAGACGACCAAGGCCACGTCCTCGTCTCTCAACCGGAATGCCCAGACGGATGTTACCGGTTAAGGGCCCTACCGCGATCGAGGCCGCGTCTTTGACGCGAACGCGACGCGGCCAATCCTCCTCCTCGGCCGCTCTCGCACCTGGAACGCTCCCCGGCTCCTCGGTTCTGCTGGCCGAGCAACACCTCGACGAGAGGGGTGCTCGCTCTCTCTTTCTCTCTCTCTCGTAGCTCGCGTACCAGCGGCGACCAACCGGCTGCACGTGGCCGCTGGCAGCGGCCAATCGGCGGCTGCCGGGAAGCGCACCACGCGTGCCACGCTTTGTGGAGCGTCGGGTTTCCTGAACCCGTTACGAAACACTCTCCTCCACGGGAAAGGCTCTACCGGCCGCCGCTCAGACATCTCTGCGCGGTCCGGCAGCGCGGTGTTCTCAGTACACGTCGACGTCCTCGCCCGCTGCGTCCGAGCGAGTCCCGAGGAGGATGATCATCGACCAGGTACGCGATTTACCTGGCAAGAGCGCGCGCGCTCACCGAGCTTGGCTGTGACGGTGCCGCGCGCAGGTCGCGGCCAGACTCGAGGGAGGCGCACTAGACGACACGGTCGTTGAGCAAGAACATTCCCCTTTTTTCTTCAGTCCCTCTTTACAGTCGTGTCCTTTTTCCTTTTCTCTCTCTCTCTCTCTCTGATTCTCCGTCTTTACTTCGCTCCCACTCTCGCTCTTGGGACGTCGAGTACCTCGCTTGCACCTCAAGCTCGGCTGGATGTTCCTCTCTCTCTCTCTCTCCTTCTGTCCTTCGTCGGCTTTCGTCGACCTCGTTGCCAAGGTGGACGCGCGTCCATCATTCTGAGTGCGCGGTCGGTGTTAGAGGCTGCGTCTCGGCTAGAGTCCGTCCGTAATCACGGGCCGGTTCGCGGTGATATAAGCGCTGTGCGGACTACCGGTGGGGGTAGGTGTGATATCTCGGGTAAGGAGAGGTCGTGTGTGCTCCGTCGCTTTCACGAGGAAGCTGCCGGTGAGTACGAGGCGGTCGGAAGAGAAGAACGTCGGAAGAACCGCACGAGGGGAGTCGTCGAGAGCGCGGAACTTCTGCACGCCCGGGCATGAAATTCGCGCGCGAGTGCGGCGGACCGCGGCGTGAAATATCGACTACCCGGGGAAACGGTGGGTTCCGATTGTTCGGAAGGACCTTGGGAGGATTGGAAAGTGCGCGGCAGAATGATCCTCGGGCGGCGGCGACGGTTTGCGAAGCGCGTTCCGCGAAGCGGGTTCTCTCTCTTTCTCCGTCGCAACGCGCGAGCGTTTGAAGCGTAATGCACTTCGCGGCGAGGTGAGCCGAGCATACGATTCATCGCTGATTTTCCTCTCGATCGCGCCGCCGCTGCTCACCGTGAGAAACAGAGAATCTCTCCCCGGAAAATTGTCTTTTCACTAATCCCGGCGGCTCTCCGCGAGAGTTTCGCTGTCCCCGATCGATTATATTATCGGGGAAATCTCGGCGGATTACATTAGCCGCGCGCGCGCGTGAGGCAACGCGGAACCAGTCGGCGTGCCCGTCGTTGAAGCGCGACGCGCATCGCGCGCTCGCTCGACGCGCTCGAACGAAACTGTGTGTGCGTCTCGGTACATACGAAAGTAAATAAATGCCCGCATGCACGAGCGGAGACGGAGAGTCGTGTCGCGGCGATTTCACGTCGCCAGATAATTAATAGCCGAACGCCGTCGACCCTCTCGAGAGAGAGATTACGCGCGCGCGCGCATTATGTCACGCTGCGCGAGCGAGCGCGCGGCTCATACGTTCCGGAATATTGCTTTCCGCGCGCGGGCTTATCGGAAATCTTCCTTGTCGG
Source organism: Dinoponera quadriceps (assembly GCF_001313825.1). Taxonomy (NCBI): domain Eukaryota; kingdom Metazoa; phylum Arthropoda; class Insecta; order Hymenoptera; family Formicidae; genus Dinoponera; species Dinoponera quadriceps. The sequence goes on from NW_014554780.1 coordinate 438,130, forward strand.
CCGGTCATACCTGTCGAGCAATTACGCGGTCGCGCATAAATCGCGCCGCGCGACTATGAAAACTCGCAGCCGCTCTTCTTATCGGCCTCCGCGATACCCTCGCGCGTTCACAAGCCGTCTTACAGATTCGACGCGTTCGACGGACGAGTCACGCCGGAGAACAACAGACGGACACGCTTCTTCTCTCCCGCTGGGAATGAATTTTCGGCGAAAGCCGGAGCGACGTAACAACGTTCTCCTCGTGGCGGGACAAATCATATTCATCACACTTTTCCTCCGCGCAGAGTAAACGCGCGATATCTTCTTCTCTTATACCTCGAATTATCTCGCTTTGAAAAATAACGTTCGCGACAAATTTCTCAAATATACACGCCTTCGTACACCGGACAAACACGTTTTTATAAATCTTTAAGTAAGGGAATATCGGAAAAGGCTTATAGATTCAGTGCGTCAAACTAAGCAGCAAAAAATTAGTGTGCCAAGGAAGGATTAATACCGTTCGATTCCTTTTCTATCTATCGTTCTTCCCTCCCCCTCCCCCCCCTCCTCTTTTTCTCGCATTCTTCCTCTCTTCAATTCTCACGATACCTCCGCACGTAATCTCGTATTTCTAATTTCGATGCCCCGCTCCAATCTCCTTCTTATCGTTCCGTCCGTTCCGTTTCGCGCGTCCCGCAGTACCGTCGGCGATTGTTATTCCGTTACGTCAGCGTTTTATCGCGCGGCGCACGGATTCGGTGTTAATGCGAGTCCCCCGAGGATCACGTAGGCGAGAGAGGAGCGCGCGAGACGCTTTAATTGCGGCGCGCGATACCGGGCCAGTTCCGGCCGGCGCCGGTGAAACCGTATGATTAAACAAATATTCCGTCTCAAATCTCGCCTTTCTAACGTGCGGATGATCGCGTTATGCACGCTCACGTACGTCTCGGGCGTCGCAAAGCGTTCACCGGGAACACGAGCCTCGTCGTTGAACGACGAGACACCGCTCGCAACGGGATATTTAAATAAATTGCGTTGCGCGCCCGAGCGGATCTCGAAGAGGCGACTTTTATTTACTTTCTTACGTACTCGGCGACGCGAAGAAAATTGCCGGTTCGTCGGATCGCGCAAGGATAGTAAGTGATTGTTAGTTAGCCGGTGCGAGAGGTTTGTCAAGCGTGATAAAAAAACAAGATTACCCAATTTCGAGGGATTCGCGACTTTTACGAATGCGGGGAGCAATGGAATTTTCCCAGACATCCCAATGAGGACCTTCCGCTTTCCTTAATACCGTAGTTTCGAGGGCTCGGGGAAAACTCGGGGTTTTTTTTCCCCATTTCTCCGCGTATTTCCCAAAGGTAGAAAAATTCACGCGCGCTCGGTACAAACCTGCCGCGTTTACTTTCGCCGTGGAGAGATATAGTATTTTAAAGAGTCGCCGGGAAAATTCGCGACCGCGGGAACCCGCGACACACTTGGCGCGAGCGAGACGCGCCTCTAGCCCCCCCCCCCGGCGGTTTCCCCGGGGAAAAACCGCGGACCAGCCGAGCAGCGTTACTGCTAAAAACCACGCGATTCATTATCGCCTCTTTAGCACGCTTTCTAGCCTGCATTTTCCGCTCGTATTAAGCCTGAGACTCTCTTACCCGCGCGGCCCGTTTTTTCGCGCGCGCGGAAACGGGAAGCCAGATTTCTTTCGGAGATCCCTCGAGCACAAAAGGGGTATATTCCGTAGCGAGGAGTCGTCCTGCGCGGCGAGGAAGAATCGACTCGGAGAGTGGCCGGGGAAAGGAGAGGGGTGGAGCGGCAACGCCGTTCATCGGCGGCGCGCTAATTACTCTGCGCGGTACCTTTGCCGGCCGCGCGGCCGGGGGATTGCGTCACAATGCAACAACGGGTGAAATCAATATTATTTCCTACAAATCACGTTCGTTAGGCGGAACGTAAACTTCCGCGTCCCAGAACGCATAGAAAGAGAGAGAGAGAGAGAGAGAGAGAGACCAGCGCACATTTCACCCGACGTGCGCTTTAAAGTCCATTGAGCCACGGCGGCACAATAGCGGCGGCACGCCGCTAAATCTAGTTTCCCGGGGGCCCCTTTATATTCCATTCCAGGAGACGACCGCGCGCACACCTCTCGCCCACCTACGCGCCCGGTCACGAAGGGTACACTCCCCGTTGTTGTTGTCTCCAACGAGAGAAACTATCGAGCTGGCCGCTTTAGGTCGCTCGGTGAACGTAAACGCGTAAAAGGGGAATCGTCGGTGAGAATTGTGAGAAGTGAGAAAAATTGGGGAAAGGGGGGGGGGGGGGGGGTTTATTTCTCTACCGGATGTATTTCGGACGGCGATAATAAGCGTATCTCTTTCGTTTCGTCGCAGAGCGAGAGCCGCGAGGAGACGGTGACCAGCAGTTCGACCGTGGTGACCTCCACGAAGGGCGGCACCAAAACGAAGAAGAAGAAGATCGAGGGCGTCGCTGGTAACGATGCCACCTCGCCGAACCTTACGCCGCGCACAAAGAAAACCAAGAAGAGCAAGAAGAGCGATCTTGAGAAGGAGAACATCTCCGTGGTGAGTTGTAAATCATCGATGGGACGCGCGCGTGTATATGCACGCGCGTGCCTCTCTCCGTGTGCGTGTGTGTGTGTGTATGCGTGTGCGCGCGTACGGGATGTCCCGCAGCCATCCTTTCACCTATCGTCTAATCGTCGTTCGACGACGATTCCTCCCTCTCCCAACGGGAGGGAGGGGAGGGGGAGGGGGCGAAACTCCGATTGGACGTTGAGTCGAAATTCCAAATTGAATAATAACGCTTTGCGTCGAGAGTTGCGCTGATGATTAACACACGTTCGTCGCCGCACTGATTTTCGTTCGGTTGCACATTGCAGCAATGGGCGATCTTTTAGGGAAAATTGATTTCTTTCTTTTTATCGATCTTTAAATCGAAATAAGTGGAATCCGTTTGCTGGAAAAGTCAGATCGAAAGAATTTCCTAGATTCAATTTCCTAGAAATCGCACCCGAAAATTGCATGCAATGAGCATTCAAACGTGTTTCTTTCCTAGTTTATAAGTATATCTACTAAATCTAAAATTAATTCGCCGTATACTTATACAAGAACGATCCAACCTACGTGGAGTATGTTTTAAGAAGAATGAAGATGAAAACTTGACATATGATTTAAAAATAAAGATAGCACAGAGGTTTACGCGTCACGACGATTCAGGAGGTCGAGCATAGTCGATTTTCCTTTTATTCCCGACTGCCGTCAACCGAAGGTTAGCAAAAGCTAAAGGAGCATGTGTTTCATCGATGTTGCATCCTTTTGTCACGCATGTTCGCAATAACCATAATTCGTAGTTCGAAAGTTTCTTTCATAAGCTTTTCATATATTCAACCAGGATTTAGAGCATAAAATAATCACTAATAATCAAAGTGTTTCCGTGCAGAAGTTGCAAATGAAATATCAGCCTCTACTTGAAGCGATAACTAGGATTTCGATCGGTTCAAATTCTACTATTTTCCTTCGTAGTAACTTTTTATTCACAGCAAAATTTGTCGTCACTCATCCAGTCCTCTGTAATATATATACATCTAATATTCCGATTGAAATAATCGATTTTCGGGGGGAGGGGAGGGGGAAGATCCATTTTCGGAAAATTGAATCGAAATCGTCCATTCATTAAGTGTACACTGACACCGGCAGGATAGCCTTAATACGCGGTGTAATTGGGTTACTTAGTTTCTAGACATTGACGTCAAAGCTATCGCGCAATCACTGCTTTGACACATCGTTTCCCGCTTCTGCGAGTAATCAATAAATAATGAATCAATAGCGCATACAGAGCGGTCTAATGACCTGGTTACATCGCGTGCCGAGGCTATTCTGCCACGGTTAATCCGTACGAGAGCCTAACGGACGACTGTACATTGCTAAAAATACGACCAATAATCATTGTAGTTTCGACGTGCATGCGTAGCTTTTGTCGCGCATCGTTAGCTCCTCTATCGGTCGCACAGCTGAGTTTGTTTTTTGCGTTGTTTCGCAATTAATTACACTTTATACGTAACTTAACGAGGCGGAACTAAACGAGACGTCATTAAGAAGCCGTCAGATATTCAATCACGGAGAATGAATTTTTCGGCCGCTGAACGTGAGGATGTTGCTGGCGACTGATAATTTCTTCGTGATACCGGTGCCACAGTGATCCGATAATCAGTGACGATCGCGGCATTAAGCGTGTTAAAATAGTCCAAAAGAAACAAGAAAAAGAGAGAGAGAGATCAAAGTCTCCATCCATCGAGGGATCCGTCGACGTGATATTCGTCGCGTGTCCTCATCGTCGACGTATCGACGTCTCCGTCGGACGCACGAGAAAAGACGCTCCCACAGGTAAAAATTAGCCGTCCGTTTGATACAACTGAACTTTCGTCGATTTAGCAGATTCTCTTCGTCCCCGTTCTCAGTGTTTAACTCCCACGGCTAAAAACTGGAGGGAGATTGGTAACTAAATTTCACTTGTATCACGCGGTCAGCTAATTCCTCTTCCCCCTGGGAGACGACCGCGAACGATCGGACGAGGAATCCGCGAGAGAGTTCGGCGGACAAAAATTCTGGGACATCCCGTAAGTGTCACACGATTCGCGTCTATACTCCCGCGTTTGTTCGCTCGCTCCGTCGCGCGGCGTTAATTATCGGCACGCGCTCGCTCGCGAGCGCAAATATGTGTCAACGCGCTTGCACCAATTCCTCGCATCCCCGATAAACGCTGATCGTTCGTGCTGTTATCATCGGCTGATATAATTGAAGGCGGTCCACACCTGAGCGGCAGCATAAAATCACCGTGCGTGGAACCGTTATCACGTTAATTAGCACTTTGCTCGGTTAGCCGCAGTCGCCGGCGGCTGCGAACGCGTCACCGGTGAAAACCGGAAGCTCGTTTTTGGTCCCTCATCTGCATGCGGCCGCCGGTTGATCCGGCCGGCTTTTCCGGATCGTCGGCACAGATAGGAGCGGGTTTTCTACTACCTGTCGCTTCGCGGAATCGCGATCTGATACGCGATCGCGACCGATATCGGCGCGCTACTAAGTAGAGCGCGCGTGCGTGCGTGCGAGCGGGCGATATCGATCGAGATCTTCTCTCCTCGAGAAACTTCCCCTCGTTCCGTGATAATACGTCCCGTTCTTTTTATGAAACGGTATGATTTATTTGAGCGAAACGACATTTCCATTCGAACCAAATGATATTTGATTGTTAAATTATGTTGTTTGTGATTGAACCAACTCAAGTCGAACACGTGTCAAATCCAAAGAAACCTTTTTGCTCTGCGCAAGGACCTATTTTGGACGACAGTGACTCTTTCGGTGACTTGTCAAGAAAAAAGGGACAAAAGATCACTCGAACGACTGGATGGATAGCGCTGCTGCTGCCACCGGCAGCTTTTATTCCTGCTGCGCGCGCGCGACACCGCCACACTCGGGAAGGAAGCAATCGAGCGATATTATGCAAAAATTGGTTATTCCGTCCATTCCGTTATCCGATAGGATAATATCCGAGACTATCGCGGCGGATAACAGAGCCGAGTGATTTGCGTTTAAAGTCGCAAAGTCGAGTCGCCAATTCGGTCGAATGTACACTTCGCCTCGTCGTGATCCCCTTCTTCTTTTCCTTCGGGTTTTACGATCGACCTGTTTTTGCACGATAACGCTTAATTGCACGACCCGTCTAGAATTCACGAAAGACGGGAAATGCGGGGAGAATCTCCTCGCGAACACATCCTGCACGTGTACACACACACACACACACACACACATATATACACACACGACAATTAATTATTTTAATTAAAAGATAATCCGGACTTCATCTCGTCTCACAAAGTGACGTACGAAGTGAAACGAGCGACGACGCTACGCACAATTGGAACGCGACTCTCCCGCGCGACGCATCTCATCGAGTCTCGCGCAGCTCCGGCCTTGAAAATCGCCTCGCTTCGAAGTGCCGGAGCGATTTATCGCGATTGCGACAATTATTATCCGTCGCTTTTTCGACACTCTCTGTCCCCCCGACGACTAACGACGAGCAAATTAGCGTAGACGCGCGCGCGCGCGCCATCAGTCACTCCTCATTTTGCATGTGTGCTCAGTGTGTTTGTGTTTTTTTCTTTTGTTCCCCCATTCAGAACTGTAGTTTACGTGACGCAAGCATGCACACGGGTACTCGGCGAACGCACTCGGAGATGATCGATTTCTCCGACGAGGACGATTTGTCGAACGTCAACGTCAAGTCGCTGGTAAGTTGCGCTCAAAAATACGGTGTATGTACGGTCTGAGGGAGCGACTAACCCGACTAACCCGACCGGCGACTACGCGAGCAGCGATCGTTATCGAGCGGGTAGCCGCGACATTACTTCACCGTCGAGACCCGAACTCGTCGTTCCTTCACCGGCGACGACCACGTTATTATTACGCCCCGCGAGGAATTAACCTCCGACATTCGGCGCGATCGAGTTTCGCCAGTTGCTTTTTCCCTCTTCGCGAATCCGCCGCGGATACGCCTCTGACATTTGACGCGAGCCTTATGCAACAACGCGTAACCCCGCCGTTCCTGCCGCCCCCTTCGCAATTTCTCAGCTTCCCCGCGCGTTGTACACGTGGTCCGCGCGATGCAAGTACCATTTCGCAGCCGGCCGGCCGGCTCTTTTCTCTCTCTCTCTCTCTCGCTCTCCCGCCGGCCGACCGATGAATTAGACACGCGGCTCGCGTGCACGAGATTTATCCCGACGTCCGCTCACCTCGGGCCGCGAAGTGATCTACTGGATGTGATCCCAGGAGATAATGATTCCGGAGCGGCTCTCGCGAAATAATTAGCAGCGAGCGTAAGCAGCTGGCTGGTACGATCGCTCCATTAAGCAATTAAAAGTCACCTCCGCGCCGTCCGATTAAGAGCGCTGCTCTCGGACCGGCGGAATTATGTTGTCACTTTCGGAAATTGCGTGCGCGCCACGCAACCCGGCAAAAGAGCGGACGTTAAAACCGCGCTTTTAGCCCGGCGAAGTGACAGGCCGGAATGTGTGTATGCGTGTGTGTGTATGTGAGAGAGAGAGAGAGAGAGAGAGGCCGGCTGGCCCTTTGAATTGTCACTCGTCGCGACAGTGAGACCCTTCTTCCCGTCGTTGTTGAACTTGAAGTCGAAACTGATAGCGATCGATGCTGCAACGTCTAGTTGTGGATGTGTTGCCCATAACTCAAAATAATGCAAGAATTACGGAAGAATTACAAATTGATTTAAAATTGCATTTAAAAGCGTCACCAAAAGTTTGGTAATAATTTAAAGTTCAGGTCAAAAGTATCCCACTTTAAAGGGGATGATGTGAGTTTGATAAAAGAATCCGATGAAATTGACACTATACGTTGAAACATTATCTATCTGCAATTAGAGAAAAGATTGACCATACGAGAGGTAAGATACTAAGAAGGTAAAAAAAAAAAAATAAAAATGGCTGAGCGAAAGTAAGAAAATATTCTGTTACACTGAGAGAAATTAGATTTATTCTCGGCTTCAGCTGTACCTATTTTATGTTTTTAACCACATAAATAGTAGTAGCAACCTGCATGTAAGATTATTATCGCTCACACTGTAGTAACGCTTACTAAAAAAGTAGTTCTAACTATAATTCTTTCACTACAATGATTACAATTACAAATGTCAAATATTTTTCTCTCAGTGCAGGGTTTTGCGAAAGTTCGTCGAATCGTTGAAGACTTTACTGGCTAAAAGACGAATGATTTTACAGACGAGGACCATTTTTCAAGCAGAGTCGGATAATTATCAGAAAAGTAGCAGGACGTGATGAACAATGATGGCGGATACCTTGAACGTTACGTGTACCGTTTCGTTTTACTTTAATAAAATAAGTATGGCGGAAAATAGCGTCGAACTTTCGCAAGCTCTTGATATCTCATAACGGAAATATTTCCGAACGAAAATATTTCTTTCCTTACGAAGGCATCTCTTTCTCCGCCCCAAGCGCTTCGTGCTAATTCAACAGTCGATGGATTGCATTAAAAGAAAAGAAAAAAAAAAAAAAACCCGAGAAAGAGAAGAAAAACGCACGAATGTAATCGCTCGTTGTAACTCGCATGCACACTAACTCGCCTGCATTTTGTGTCTTTTCTTTCTGCGCACGCAGACACAGAACTATGTCACGGAGACGAGTCGCAGCGATCAGGAGAAGTTATGCAGGGAACGCATCGCGACCGGCGTGTCCATCAAGCAATTAGTAAGTAATGACTATCGGCGGACTACATTCTCGCGTTTACTGCGCACGGCGAAGTGCGTTGTAAGAGAGGAAGACACTCCTCACACACGTACGAGAGACCACCGTCGAAACCTCCTTCCTCGCAGACCGTGGAAGGAAAGGGTCTCTCTCTCGTCGTATCGTTATTTTCAACGTGAACTTTTGTACTCTCTCCGTAATCGATAAGATCGACGAGATATAATTTCACACGCTTTCTTACCGCAAATCCGCTTTATCGATAATAGCTGATACATTTGTCAGATGTATTTTGTCACTAACAGTGTCGCAGCTTTGGCGACATCTCGAACATGAGCGATGGCGATCAGACGGCTTTCGGGAAAGCGAATCACGCGATGGAAACCGACGAGGTTTGTATATATATATATATATATATAAATATAAATATATATACTATAATTTATCTCTCATTCGCGTTACGCATCGAATGCTTGCTTTCTTTTTCTTCTGTGTTGTTCGTGAGCATCGAAATGCGCGGTCTTGTTTGTCTCGTAGTTTTTTTTTTGGACGATGTTAATACGACGGGTCTAACAAACGTGCAAATCCACGTGCGAATGCCGCTCGTGCTAGTTTTCCTCTCGATGTGAATTATGAGCGTTTTTCACGAATATTCTCTGGAAATACATATTTTTTTTTGGTGCAACCAATTATTTTCGGTAGTAACGTAGCCGTGAGGCTATCGATAGTTGTTGCACAGGCAGAATTTGCGAGCATGCGAGAACGCTTATTAACGATGTCGCAAATTGGTTCCGTTGGAGCGCGGCGTGTGTGTGTGTATGTGTGTGTATGTGCGATACACAGGAATGAGAGAGAGACGCATTTACCTAACCTTGGTTATTGCATGAGCCACTTCCGACGTGTTTGCTGCTTCGTTTACGTGGCGATAATGCTGCTTCCGAATGCCGATTCGGAAACCGATTAATTCTAATACCGTACTAATACATCGAGACGTGAGTTCTGTGTAACCGCGAATTTCTTTTCCGATAATCGCGCGATTTTCCCCGCGTTCACCCGAAATGCGAAAATGTCACGATTCCGTTGCGTTTCCCCCGCGACGCGGCAAGACTGTGACGACGACGAATGGACGGGAATCGAGAGAGAAATTACACACGTGTGTATATTGAATAACTCACTGAAAATAATTCCACACGTAACGAAGAGAATTTCCGAATCGTCGGTCGGAAATTTGCGACAAATTTCCTAGCCGACTGTCGAGTTTTTCGTCTCGCCGACCAGCCGACTCTCTCTTTCTCTCCCTCTTCTCCCCCTTTCATTATCCTTCGCAAACGATATATTTCACAGAGCTCACGTCTTTCTCTCTCTCTCTCTCTCTCTCTCCCTCTCTCTCTCTCGAGACGATCTCCACGACTCACCGCTAATCTGAATTCTCTCGTTGACGCTCTCTCGCCGCTCGTAGAAAGCAAGGTCGATGGGTGATCTGAGAGTATGCGAGCAGGATTACTCGAGGTTCACCAAAGACGCGCTCGTCTTCGCCGGGGTGTCGGTCAAGGCCCTCGTAAGTACCCTTCTTCGTACGCACGGACAACATTGGAGCCAGCCAAGCGACAACGCAGACGACCGCGATAGACCGCCCCTCTCCTGCTGCCTAACGAAACTTGAATTTTATCGGGGTCCGCGATCGGCAATTTCTCCCGGCCCCCGGGAGTAACGATCTATAAAAGCCTCTCTCGGTGGGCGTGTAATTGTTTTATCCTACGGTACCTGGAGGCGGCCGATCATTTACCGCGGCTCGCATTAATATCGTGACTCAACGCACACGAAAAACCACGGATATCGCGCGCGCCGATTCATAACGCTCGCGTTGGCGATCGTTCTCGCGAAACGACCCCCTCCCCCGCTCCTTCCCCGCTTGAAAGGGGGGAGCGATCGTGTAACTTTTCCTCCGGGGGGGGGGGGGG
>NW_014554780.1:448381-449935 GCF_001313825.1 Dinoponera quadriceps
GGGGGGGGGGGGGGACGAAACGCGAGGAGCGAGGAGTTTCGCGTGAGGAGTCTCATGTTTCCGTTGTTCGTCGAGGATTTACATGATCGCCGAAATCGTCGACTTCGTCGGAAGTTTTGTTTCCGAGATAAAATTTCATCGGGGAATGGTGGAAAAGTAGAGAAAAATTACGTGATCTTTACGCAGGCTCGAAGTCGACGTCGATCCGGACTCTCGCAATCTTCGCAAACCTTCGAACGGGTAACGTAGTTTCAACCGATAATCGATAATCGACGAACCGAGTGAACTTCGCCGTTGCCGTTGTTGATGCGAACTTAACGCCGCTTGTTCGTTCAGATTGGTGCCAAATGTCGCATTTTGAGGCCACGACGACGCGTAACGCGGAATTAACTGAAATCGTCATCGTTACTGCCCGATTTAATCATAATTGTTCGATTTAAGATAAACGAGACGGTACCATTCGGAGAATACCGCGGAGAATAAGGGCTCAGACACAATAAAAGGAATAAAGGACAATTAAATATAGAGAATTAAGAACGAGGGATTAAATTTGGACAATCATATTTCAACCCGCAATAAAGGAATAAAAAACTGAGATTGGGAACACTGTTGAAAGTCAGTTTGAATCGATCGAGAAATACCAAGAAAGCGATAAAAGTGTCAATGATGACAGTTCATTAGAAAATGATAAAAGTGGTGATTTTGTTTCAAAATGTTCTTGTATTTTATTATCTATCCCTTTCACTGTGTTTTAAATTATAACTTATGCCTAATAATTCATTCCTACTACTAGAAAAAAAAAAAGTAGTTCTCTTGACTATTTTTGTGGTTAGATTGGAAAAAGGATATGGCTGTCCCCGAAAATAACTATATTTTTTTCTCGGTGAACTCTTAATTCCTCGTTCCTTTCATTGTATCTGAGCTCTCACCGTTCCCCGCGGGTGCACACGAATCGACCGGAAAGCGGTCCCCTCACGTGAGGGAAACGAATTTCGGGTAACATCCTCCTGAATGAGCACTCGGTCAAGTACACACCGCTACGCACTCCGGGAGCGCGCTCACGCACGCACGCACGCACGTACGCGGGCACGCAAGCCGGAGTAGTTCACCGTCACCGCCGTGAATGCCGTCTCTCCATTTATGGAAGGGCCGACTTGATAATAACCCACTGCTTATTTGCCCTACTTCGCCGGGAATCGGGCTCGGCGATTACGGATTTTTGCTACGAGTATCTGTCGATTATCGGTTATCCGGTTATCGGGATTTCAATGCCCGCATTGCCGCTCGTTTTCCGCGTCGACCACCGGGCCCCGGCCGGCCCGCGACAGCGCGTTCTCGTGAAATTTCGCGAGATTTCCTCGTCGACGGGTTTCAAAGGCGCGGTGGAAAGCGAGGAAAAGCGGGTCAGACTCCTCCACGAGGAGACTGCTTCCGTGAGTCGCGCGAATCGACGCGTCGAGGAAAAGCACGCGATTCTGTGGCGCGGCCGCAGAGCTGTTTGAGTGCGTCGTAAAGCTGTCAGAATGCTTACTTCAATCGGGAACTCGGGGGGGG
>NW_014554780.1:449977-474219 GCF_001313825.1 Dinoponera quadriceps
AATAGTACGCATGATCGACGGATTATTGCATACAGACGTATCGAATGACTCAATGAAAAAGTCCACAAAATCAGAGAACATGTACGCGCTATTATGCGACATGGAAAAGAGGGCAAAAGTCTTGCTTCAAAAGTCCAAGTGAAACATTAAGTTTAATAAGTTCCAGTATAATTGGACAGTCAATAAGATGATGAAAGATGTAATAACTATTTACAAATGCCAGGCTCTTATTGGCCTCCGTCAATTAAGGATCAAATCTTTAAGATCTGCAAGATCCCGAGATTTCTCAGTCATGTCTAAATCGCGTGAAACGATGTTCGAGAAACAACGGCCCAAACAAACTTTTACCGTGCCGCGATCTAACGAGTTTTGCTCTCCCGGGTGCGGGTTATCCGAAAATCTCGCGGTCGATGTCAGATAAGAAAACATATTCCCGCTGTTCCAATTAAAAGGGAAAGGCGCGATTCGGTAACCGGATCGTTAACTCGCGGCATAAAGGTGTCTCGCGTTAACGGTGCGTTTGCGCCGAAAGATCGACAGTATCATTTCCGTTAAGCGTTCACGATCGTATCGCGCCGCCGAAGAAAGCGTTATCCCTCTGACGATAAGTCAAAACGAAAAGCAATCTCGCGCCCGGCGAAGAGAGGAAAAGGGAGGTTCGTGATGCGGAATGATCGCCCGATATACGATTCGCCGCTGAATAATTCCACGCTACCGCCAATGTTGTCCTTTGTCGTTCGTTTTGTTCACCCCCCCCCTCCCCCCTCTCCCCCCGTCGTCGTCCGATGCAGCAGTCGGCGAGGTTTCGCGCTCAGGCGATTTAAACGCCTCGCACGTACGCCCCGGCGACCTACAAGTCGCGTACTTTCCTCTTTATCCGCGGCTATATAATCGGAACCCGGAGATTAAAGAGAAATAACTTCCCGGGCGCACAACGTCGAAGCCCGAAAACAATTAAGAACGGCCGATACGGGGAAAGAAATAATTGGAAATTCTCCGGCGGCATTGAACCCTTCGGCCGAATTACCAGCCAAATAGGACACGGTGAGTTGCGTTTAAAGAGCTATAAAACATTACCATTCGCGAGGCCATTGACTAAATTCGAGTTTTTTTTCCCAGTAACTTAAAACTCGATTTTCTATAAATGCACGATCAAACATTGGAGTAAAAAAGTTGCACTTTATCCTAGAATTTGGTCAACTTCTCTCTCCTTTCACGGTTTTTCAGATATGGAATTTAGAAAATCACACAGGCTCGATATGACTCTGTTTGCGGTGCGAGCGACTTTTCGGAAGTGTGGTCGAAGGGTTAAAGAAAAGTATTCGTAACTTCTGTTGCGGAGAAGATCGCATGCGACAATGCGGAGTAGAACAAATATCCACGCATGTCGCGCCTTTACGCGCGAAAATGCCTCCCGACGTTGTTTCGTCGCGAGGACGCGTAGTAATGCCTGCGTTTTATCGCGCGCACAGCGAAGAAACGTGTGCTCGGGGGGAGGGGGAAAAAATTAATATTCTCGGACGTAGATATTAGCGAAGTCTGCGAGCGGACGACCACCTCCGTCGACGTCGTTGTCTTCATCGTCGTCAGCCGCGCGAAGCGGATCTACCCGCAAATTACGGCATTGAAATATCCGGCCGCGCTGACGACACCACGCGGAATGTCGCGAGCCCACTCACTGCTGCATCCCCGACTGAGTTTTACTCCGAGAACATCATATCGTCCTCGCCTCTCTAAAGTGCAATCAGTGTGTTATCACCGAGAAGCAGTCAGTAGTCACTAACGATCGTAGTTACAAAACTGCAAATCGGTAAAATTTCGCCACGGAAGTCTCAACAACAGCGACTGCTTCCATCGGAGAAAACTAACTGCAGAAACGGTGAAACGAGATATTATTTCATTACTTCTTTTTTTATTATCTTAATCCCCACTCTTAAGGTATTGTCAGTGATTTTCCCTGAAATATTCTTCATTACGTTTAATTGATTTATCCCCCGTATACCCCGAGTGAAAATTTTATTCCTACATTAAGTCTACTTAATTCTACGTTAAGTCTTCTAATGGAGAAGACGGGAATATTCTCCCATTAATATCCTCAAAGAGCTTCCACTAGAAATCAACGAATACTCACTGGTTATCGGTAGAGTACCGGCCGATAGATTTCACTGGTTCAATTAGTGACAATTCCACTGATTACAACTTAAGAGAGCTCCTCCTCGTCGTCGTCCCCCTCCTTTTGCTACCAACCCTTTGCCCCGTCCGTCCGTCGGACCATCCGACCACGTTTTACAACCACGAATACGATACTAACCCGCGACCCGTTTCTTCTCTTTGTTGTTTCGACGCTACTACCCATATCCGGCATGCGAAACTTTAATTGACAATCTGAAAACCGACCTCGGGACAGAGGGCTTCCTACTGTAGTTTGGCAAGCTTGTCGAGCGAGGGTAAGGACAAGGAGCGGGTGTGCGTGAGGCCGAAGCTCGAGGTAAGAACACGACGGCTCGCGATTCGTACAGAGGTTTGACTTGGCCCCCGTGTTTACGTGATCGCCTTAGCTGCTTCTTAGAAAGAGAGAGATACCATTTACGTATGTGCGTGCTTCTTCGCTTTCTTAGCCTGCCGATTGATTCGCTCGCTTTTTCAGACCTTTGTACGATCTCTTCGGAGAGTGAACGGCCACCCTCGCGCGCAAGCGGAAAGATCCAGGCGTATCATTGAACTGTGCTTCTTAACAATTGTAATTGTGTTTCCTTCCAATTGTTCAATAGCCGTGACTTAACCAAACCGTACTTTTTGATAATTATTTACATAAATAATGTTATCGGAAAACGTAGCGTCCATTATTTCGCATTCGAGAGAGCTCCGCAACGATTTCATCGATTCCGCGAGAGTGCGATCTTCGTTTGCGCACGACGCGGTGGCTCTTCGAATTCGCTTTATACTTCTTTCCCCTTCGCCCGATAACCACCTTTTTCCATCTTGCATTGTTCTTTATTCGAGAAATAGCGAGGGGATGCGAAAGTGAGAATTTTTCTGCTCTGTTAAGTGAGATTAGAAGAGGGCAAAATGTTTGCCTGCGGAACGTTCTTCGTGTTCCTCCTTCCTTCCTTTCTCATTCTAGCCCCTCGACTCTCGTGGTCGCCTATTTACTTGACACTTGCGCCATTTGTACTTGCAGAAATCGAGCTTCAACAAATTCGACGCTCTCACCAAGAAGACTGTTCTGCACGTGCGCTCGGTCGATGCCGGAAAGGTGCAACAACAGCTGAACGCCGTAAGTTCTCTCTTTCTCTCATATGTAAATCACACACGGCAACTTGCAATTAATGCCGAAGTAAGTGAATCCGACACGATTCGCTTGCGATTACGGACGTTTCAATTTTACCTAAGTTAAAGCCGCGTTTCAACTGAAGCTATCCGACAAACCCGGCGCATCACCTGTGCCGTCGGCTCCTTCCGACAAGAGACGCGGCATAGAAAGCGAGAGCCGGGCGAGCGTTAATTAATTGGCGCTTTTGCGCGTGCTGCAGGTGGGTCAGAACGGCGAGGCGAACACGAATTGTCGCAGCTGCGGCAAGGTCGTGTTCCAAATGGAGCAGACAAAGGCTGAGGGTCTGGTCTGGCACAAGAATTGCTTCCGGTGCGTGCAGTGCAGCAAGCAGCTTAACGTGGACAATTACGAGAGCCACGAGAGCACGCTCTACTGTAAGCCACACTTCAAGGAGCTCTTCCAACCGAAACCGGTCGAAGAGTCCGACCAGCCCGGTAAGATGATTACCGTCCACCAGCGCGCAATACTGTATATACCGGCGCTCGCCGTGCCGAGCCGCGCACTGACCGCTAATCTACTTTAAACGGCTCGTCTTTACGAATCACTCGTTAAATCTTGACTCGAATATTTAGCGAGCGACGTCGATATCGGCGTCCGTAGAGCTCTTAGAGCGCTAATCTCGCCGGGAAACGAACGAGGCAGGATAAATTCGCGCGAGGGTATGAAGGGAACCGTAAACCGCGAATACGCTTCGGCGGCGAGAGAAGAGGCGAAGCGCGTTCGCCGGTGATCGACCGCAGCAGCGGCGCGCGATTAGCGCGACCCGACTGATTAACTCCAGCCGCGTTCTTCGATCGTACGAATCTGCACGTATCTCGTTTTACTACACTGAGAGAGAGAGAGAGAGAGAGAAAGATGGTCGATCTCACTACAAATTATAGTAGTTTTCGGCGTCAATCATATTTTTTTGCCGATGTTCCTATGAAAAGGTAGTAGCGGCAATATGCATATAAGGTTAATTATCGATGAGCAATCAGAGATGAAATGAGCGGGGCCGAGGAGATTCTACGATAAAGATGTAAAATTATGTAATTATATATGTCAGTTTCAAAGTGATGATTATTTACGGTGAAACCATGGTAAGATGGTGATTTATCGGCAATTTTGGTGAAATTCGTTGTTTTTTACAGTTTCACAATTGGACTGTATTCAGGTTTTTTATACTAATGCATAAGATTAAACATCATTCTTCATTATATTCCCATCAAATGTACATTTGTAATGATCTTTGAAGTGTCTTTCAGATGAAAGAAAACCATTTACAATCCTTTCAGAGTATTAAAATTTCCCTTCGGAGTATTAAAATTTCTTAAAATATTACTAAACGCACATTTTGTACAATTCTTACCGTCGGATTCAGTTATTCTCATCTCTAGTCCATATACACGGCCATTATAAAGCAATATTTTCTTCGTGTAGCACGAACGAAAGTGTAATTCGCGCAGCCACTGAATGGTTGACAAATTGTTTGGTTCGGATCCAGTCCGAGTCGGTCCACATTCGGCTAATCGACAACATTACAGCAGCGCCTACTGGAAAAACCGAGTTTCCCGAGCACGACGACGGCTTCGCTATGCAATTATAATTACGACGATATATTTTTTCTCAGTGTATGAAAGCGGGTGATACCGGTAATCCCACGTTCCGCGGGAGCGCGAAAGACCTGCGCTATGTCGAGTCACGAGCGATCGATGGCACCGCGTTCTCAATGTAGACATGTAACATTGTCTAATGAAGAGCCAACGGGAGATCCGAGCGTAGATCAACGCGCGTCGGCACGCAACTCGGGATCGCCTGTGGGGCCGTCGTCGGAGGACCCACTTTGTTAGAGCTTTTAGCGCGGAGGCGAAAATTACAGTTCTCCTCTTTCCCACCCGTGTAATTACGCGTAAGCGCGCGCGCGCCTCGCTCGTCGAGAGAGATAGAGAGGAAAAGAGGTGATCGTTAATGCGACAAAGAGTTGTCTTGTGAACTCCGCAGTGCGACCTCGAAAGCCGGAGCTGATCATACGGGAGAACGAGCCGAAAGAGCTGCCGCCCGACGTGGTCAGAGGTAACGTCGTGCGACGTTGGCTGTGTGTGGTTTCCGCATGGAACGCAATTCCCACGGGGGAGCCCCGTTCCTAACTTGCTCTCTGTGTGTGTGTGCGCGTGTCCGTTTGGAGAGTGGCTTTTTAACCGTCGATCATTACTACCCGCCGATCGCGTATTAAATCATGTGTCGCCCGCATTAACGGACCGATTGTAACAGTAACAACGCATTTGCGCGATTCGCACGCGAACCGTTATTACGTTATAAACGTCTGTTCATTCGTTTGTTCGCTCGGTCGGTCGGTTATGCCTTATTTGACGAGCGACGAGAGAGGCGAGCGCGATCGTTCGGCCGCGCTTTTAATTGCGATTATACATTCTACGAATTGCGCGTGTGAATGTTCCAGCCGCGCCTCGGGAATTGAACGGGTCGCGGTCTAACGTATCGCGCGCTTATTCGGACTCGCCTAAGCCGATCGATCCAATTTTCCGGGTTAGAGTTAGAGCTCGTTTCTCGTGTGTGTGTGTGTGTGTGTGTGTGTGTGTGTGTGCACGACGGAACGCGAGACACGGAGATCTTTGTGCTGCTCGGTAACAATACTATCAGTTTTCCATATGTGTGTGCGTGAAATTTCCATGATTTACCCGACATATTGATACGCTATGTTTGACTTAACGCAAGCTTCTTCATCTCTCGCTTCGTGTTACTCGGTGCAGAAAAATTTCGGGGAGCTCTATCGATTGAGCCGGGAACGATAATATTTTTCAATTCAGCGCGAAACGAAGCGGCACGCGCGCGTTAAAATTTAGATTCAACAAGATTCGCGAATCTGGCTGTTAGTTAAATACACAGAATAAAGCGTTGGATTCGAGTAAATAGTTAAATAAATTAAGTGGATCACTTTAATACTTCTTAGAAAATCTCTGCTTGAATTGATATAAAATCATATTTATTTGATTCAAGTGAAATACTTACTAAGGGGTGTGGGAATCATTATTTACTTGAATCTAGCACTTTTTTTCCGTACACCAGAGAGCGATATGTACAATTTTGTTTTCACTTGCGCCGGTAAGTGCACTGAGGAACCTGTTGACTCAAACTAAATTCTTGTTTGGATATAAATCAACAAATATTGTGGTTATAAGAACCAGAATTTCGTTATCTGAAACGAAATGTTGCTTCTACATCATAATGTGCTTATAAGTCTGCTTAATTCCACATTGAGTCTTCAAGTGGAGAAAACGGAAATAACTTGCCATTTGTAGTACCAATAGGAACCCAAAGAAGACTTTTGAAGACTCAACGTAGAACGAAAATTTCGACTCGGACTTTGGTTCAGAGAATCAAACCTCAGCTTTCATAACCAAAACATAGCTTGAGTCGACCAAGTGAGTGGATTTCTCAGTTTCGTCTATCCGCGATACCACCGGTAATTCCGGCGGAGTCAACAAGCGGACGGTAATATCTCGGTTGCGAGCACGCGACATCGACGAGCGGAAACGCGGAAAGCGCGAGGAGCCGCAACGCAACCGTTTGAAACCGAACGCTGTGGCGCGCGTTTGACTATCCGGACGCTGTCGTATCCGAGCGACGATCGGCCGAGCAACTCTCTCTCCCCGACACGGTCCTCGAACTTTCGACATGAGTCTCTTCGGCGCTTTTTAGAATTCTGTGTCGTGTGCAACTTCGCCTACACGCCACTCCCTCCGCGAATCCGTCGCGCCCGAACGGCGGTCTAACAAATTTATCGGAGAGAGAGTGTGTGTGTGCTGAAATGTTTGAACGGTGACGACGAGAGAGAGGGAGAGCATCATAGGAGACGTGTAAGGAGATATCCTTTCTCTCTGAATTTCAGCTTCCGACAAGCCCGATCTGGGACTCGAGGAGCTCTCGAGTCTGAACGTGAAGTCGCGCTTCCAGGTCTTCGAGAAAGCCAGCACGGAGAACGCCAATGAGATCGAGAGGTCGCCGTCGCAGATCGCCGTCAAGAGGTCGCCCAGCATCCTCAGCAAACTGGCCAAGTGAGCGCGATCGAATTTGTACACCCGGCCGGATATTTTTGCGCAAGCCCCTTTTGCCCACGCCTGGACTGTTATTTCGCGTTATAACGTGAATACCAAGCTGCAATTCAAGTCTCTCGACCATGCAGGAGAGGAGCCTTTCCCCGCGCGAGCGACGATAATTCTAAACCCGCGATATCTTGCCGTGACACGGATCCGTTTCTGCAGAATGCACACAATGATGAGTCTGTATTTCCGACGGAGTTAACGTTTCTCTCTCCGGCGACGAAGCTCGCGAGGCTCGTCGTTTTCGTACAAAGAGTCGGAGAGCAGCAGCGCTGGGCATTAGTGGGAAATTATTCGTAGGAGCGAATCGAGTAATCGGGAAGAATTAGACGGGAAGCCATTACTGTATTATCGATGACGATCGCTCGCAACTACGCTTATTGAAGGCTTCTTAAAAATCTTCGACTCTATTTCTCGGGATTATTCCAACGCAGAATGGATGTCTCGTCGCGTCGGAAATTCACATCAGCTCGCTTCACCGCGCGGTACATTTAATATTAGTGACATATATATTCGGTATTCGGCAGTCAGCAGTTTTCATTCCGTAACGTGAAACCCACGAGGAAAAACGCGAACATGCTCACAACGATCGTGACGGAGTCGTACGTGGCGATAGTCTCTCGTACGATACGCCTGTAACCGTTGTTCACGTTCTCTCATACAGATTCCAGGCCAAAGGTATGGACATTGGCGTGGCAGACGAGTCTCTCAATGGCATACCCTACGAGGAATCCAGCGAAAGCGAAGAGGAGGTGGAAACGGAGGAAACCGAAGGTAGGGTACATAATTGAAGGAATTGTTGGAATTTTAAGAGAGAAAAGGACGCGAGATAAAAATGTTGTAGCATACCGAATCCGGTGGATCGATGAAAGATCGCACGGGGAAAAAGATTTCCTTGGATTTAGTACGCGTGTTTGTTTAACGCACAGACGAAATCATTTAATGTCAAATGTCGTTTTGTTCGGACGAAAATGCTGTTGTTTTACTAAAGTAGATAAACTATGTTATTCGATAGAAAAAAAAAAAAAAAAAAAAAAAGTATTATCATAAAGGAAATAATATTCTGTTCTTAATAAAAAAATTACTTCATTATATATTAAATATTGTTCCGCTGAAATCAAGAGGTGAAAAAACAACTATCGTAATGTTTGGATGAGAATACAAAAGAAATGAGTTATTTGACGTGAAGATATTAATTGTTTAAGAAACCACACCGAATTCTCTTGATTGAATTAAACATTCCTTGATTTGCTCCACTCTAAAACGCAGGTTTGTTTCGATTAAAGAAATCTGATCAGATCCAAAAAGAAATCCTTCCCCCCGTGAGAGTTTCGCAAACTCGAAATTAAGAATTTCAATTTTTCTCACATCATGCATCGGAAGTGTATGTATATCCTTTTTTACGAATTTCAGAGGTGGAGACCGAGATTGTGAAGGCGAAACGCACGACTCGCGAGCGTCCGATCAGTTTCTCGAAGATGGACGACATCAAGAACCGTTGGGAGTCCACCAGCCAGCAGGGCAGGCGCGAGGTTCAGCGCGAGGCTAGGAAGGAAGAAATCGCAGGAATCCGCTCGCGACTGTTCATGGTAATCGGCTCGTTCTCTCCTACGCGGATCGTGTCGTAAAAATACGGTTTCCGGTGATTCGTCAAACGTAACGTACGAGCCGCTATCGAAGGACCCGGTCGCGCTACCTAAAAAGGTCTCTCTCTTTGGGTAGCATTGATCGTTGCACCGGTTCGCGTGATTTTTCCACGATTCCGCCTACCACGTCTCGCTGATCTACGTTATTAATCTACCCCTCCCCCTTTCCCTCTTTTTCTGCGATTCACAGGGTAAACAGGGTAAGATGAAAGAGATGTACCAGCAGGCGGTAGCCGGAAGCGACCGCGTCACGAAGATAAATGCGGCGGAGGAGATCCAGCATTCGACCCACGCTCGCTCCATCAAGGAAAGATTCGAACGAGGCGAACCGATCGCCACCTCGGACGACGAGATCGACAGCAAGCCGAAACCGGAGAAAGCCGACGAGGAGGTGATCGCGGCAGGTACGCATCGTGGCGCCGAAGTAATCGCGGATAATTCGCCAGTTCAAGAATTCGAGCTAATCGCCGATTAGCGGAGGCTCGGCGATCATTCCGAGCGGGAGAAACTTCCAGTCGCAACGACACGTGTCGTCACGTTTCGGAGACGGATAAGAAACCGCGTGAGCTAACTTTGGGAGCATCTAACGTTACATTCCATTCGCGACAAAAACTCGCGGGAGATCCCGTGGGTAACGTGTGAATACGAATACGGAGGCGATTAACAATTATCCGAAGCGAGGTAAAAATTGTCCGAGATGCTCGGGTTCTCGGGGCGGAGAAACTACGTCGGTCGCGAAAATCACGGTGTCACGTTCGGGAACGCGAGGCTGAGAAAAGAAATTATGCACCGAGAGAGCAGCTACTGCAAAATTTCATTCGCGATAAAGAGGAAAAAAAGAAAAAAATTACGCGCGAGATGCGTCCTTTCCAATTCGTGTTGCATTCTGACAACTAATAACTGTCACGCACAAGTTAAAATAATTATCTCTATTAAGCGGTTCCCGAATAAAAGAATCGGACAATTTTTAACGATGACTCTCAGTTATAGCGTGTCTGGTACAGCTGGCCTCGCGCCACTGCAAAACGTTCCCAAGAGGAACTCCGGAAGAAAGCAACCTAGTATCGCTCGCCCCAGTAGCGAGCGAGACATTCGCAGTAAAAACTCTCCGCAGAGCGGAGAATTGTGTTACGAGATCAGATTAATATTCAGCCGCCTTATGGGGGGCTTTTTCCGGTCCTCGACAGAGATAGATCATTATAACGTGTCGAACTACGCGGCAGGGTGAAAGTCACCGCGCGGCGGTGCTAATTGACATTTTAAAGTCGCACGTGATTTATGGAAATCTATGTTGGTCACACGCGGTGCACGCAGGTATCAGCAGGAAGTCGCGGTCGCTCTTTTTGGAATTGGACGCCTCCGCTGCGAAGACGGGCCGTCCAGTGACGCCGGTGCTTCCGAAGACGCCGACCGAGACCTCGCGGCGCGCACGAGACGTAAGTTCGACCTTTAGCACATTAGCCGATCCGCCAAGCCGCGCCAACGCTCGCGTCTGCGAAGAGAACAATTATCGAGGCTTGCTCGCGAAAAGTGTCGACGATTGCAATTGCGAATTTGCCAAAGTGAAATTGGAAAAAACCGATCGCCGAAAGTCGCCGAAATAAAACTTGAAAAAAGAATTTGAATTGGTTGATTTTATTTTATTTCTTTTCTGAATCATTAAAAATTATTTGAACTAGTTTATTTGCAAGAAATTAAATCAGAAAATTCACCCTAAAGTAGTCGTCAAAATCAAGTTTCCTTAGTACATGCGTTTGAAAACTTAAAAAATTTATTTAAACCAGTTTCTATTCAGAACGGAATTTTGACAAGTATCCTTTCATCGTTAGAAATGATTTCGCAATTTATCACGCAATATTATTCGCGCGACTCTCGTGTATTTGAAGCGATTTCAATGGAAAAAAAAAAAAAAAAAACTGAAACGAACTCTGTTCTCGAATAAGAGATGGTTAAGCGTGAGAAGGTTCTCACAGCAGAACGCAAACTTTGGTTGCGCTCCAGTAACGATAATCCTCGAAATATTTGCGAGAAAAGGCATTCATGGCTCGTCAAGTCTCAGACGACGTGGTGCGCAGCTCAGACACGACCGAGGAAGTCCACGTAGAAACATCCGACATTACGAACAAGTTCAAATTTTTCGAGTCCTACAAGGAACCGGAGAAACAGCGGAAGCAGTTTCGCATTACGCCGCCACGCGACGGACAAGTCAAGGTTCGATCCTTCGACTTTGTGTTGTCGTTGATTGATTGACCTTTCTGTATTAATCCGATCTAACAAGCGTGATATTGACTAATTAAACGATTTACCGCGCGATTCTCGAATTAATAGAACGCGTTTTTCTAGAGAGAACTGAAATAAAAGCCTAAAACGTGATCGATAAATCGATAGCGCGCGACAGATCTTTACTGGCCGAGCGAAAGGAATTCTCCAATTTTTAACGAGATAATTTCGACAACTTTCCTCCATTCGAGATAGCATCGTTCTTTCTCTCTCTCTTTCTCTCTTTGCATGCTTTGCTTTCCGTCATGGCTCGAATACAATGTTTATCAGCGAGCGACACTGTCGGTATAACTGATAAAATCCTTTTCAATTATCGGTGAAAAGCGCGACGACGTAAAGATCATATCTGAAGATACAATTAACGGCGAACGCGTAAACGTAAGACTGAATTCGCGTCGCCCAACCCACGGTATTGTTTTCCCGAAGAATAGCGTGATTACATTTACAATTAAGATAGGAGAAACGCTCGCGGTCAACTCGTGCCTGTCCGTTCCGCATTGCATCACGCAATTTAACCACTTGCAGTTTCATGAATGATTTTTGATTTCTTTGAGATTGATTCACTAACGTGGTTGTACCCCCCTCCCCCCTCTCCTTCCCACGTTACATAAGGCTCCTTGCACCAAATAACAATTAGCCGGCTCTTACACAGTAAAAAAAAATTTGGTGTTAAATTTAACACAATTTCACATGTCCCAAACGGTCCACACAAATTTTTGTGTTGATTTAACACAAGGTGAACATGTTGAAAAGTATTAAAAATATTCTGTCAAAAATTAACATTAAAATTAGCATCCATAATTCTGCCACACAGTAATTTGCTTTAATTAGAGATCTATTCTTAGCTCGTTGGGGAATCCACTTGACATCCGGGTCGTTCTCGATTTAGATCGGACGTGCACAGAGAAAAGCGCTTGATTCAAGTAAATAATTATTCCAAAATTTCTTAGCAAAAGATTTTGAAGAGCGACACGAAAAAAGACGTCGCCACCCCCGGGTGGACTCGAGAACCATCAACCTTTCGGTTAACAGCCGAACGCGCTAACCGATTGCGCCACGGAGGCTGTTGGGATTCTCCTTGGCAAATTTTTATTTGAATCAAGTATCAGTATTTGTGTTTGCCTGATCCAAGTGAAAGATTTACTCGATCCAAGTAAGATTTATTTAATCCAACTAGAATTTACTCAATCCTTTGTTACGAACTTGCAATCTAGCACTTTCTCACCGCGTACATCCTGTAATGTAATTTCGAGCGGAGTTCGGATTGATTTTCCGAAGATCGAAACGCAGGGCGGTGACACGAAAAGCGGATGGAACAATGCACGGGCCCTCCCACTCTCTCTCTCCACAATTACCTCGTGACATTTTCATCCAGCTCGATCGACTATCCCTATTTCCTAACTTTCTCGGCTAAAACAGACTCTTGGACAAAGAAAACCAACGACGAGGATTCTCAAAAATCTTATCTCCATCAACGATGCCTTCCCCCTCATATTTTCCTCGAGGAGGAAAGAGCGCCTTATCCGTCCGGAGGGTATCCCCGAGGGTAACCCACCTTGCCGACACTTCGAGGCCCCAGGATATCGATCATTTAGTTTCCCCTAGGGCGGAAGCGTGTAAAATGAAAATTCCGAGTGTTTTCAAATTAGAAAATTTACATTTTCACAAATTCACACTAGAGCAGAACATTCATGATCAATCCTCCTCCCCGGGGTGTCGTGAATCTTCTCCTCCAGCGTGAATTCGCGAGAAAGTAGTCGATTTTCTAATTTGAACAAATTCGACATTTTCACTTTTCACGTTTCCGCCCTGGAGAAAAGTTGCATGACCGAGAACTCGGGTTCGGCTCAAACGCCAAATCACTCTGCGAACAGTGACCCCCCTCTCCCCTCGTCACCGCCCGGCGGGGTATGGGACGCGTGTTTGCCGAATAATTATCGAGCCGCGATAACGACTCCGCTCGTTCGCTCGCTCGCAGCTTATAAAAGGCAGCGTGCATCGGCGGGCCGGCGGCAAATGCGCCACGGAGCGCGCGCGCACACAGTGGCAGAGAGTCGATTCCAACAAACCGGGCTGTCCTTGAACCCCTCCGGAGTGGTCAGCGCAGCAGCCATACTTTTACCGTTAGTATTCCTACATCCTTCCATTCGTGAAGAGGGAGCGAGCGAGGGAGCGGACGGAGCGTGCGTGCGAGCGAGCGAGCGAGCGAGCGAACGAGCGAACAGACCGGGCCCCGGGGAACTTAACTGAAGGAAGGCGCGCACACACCACCACCGTGCGGCGGGCACGTCGGGGCCCTCCCAGTAACTCACACACCGAGGGGAGGAGGCTCTCTCGTATCCTCTCCTCGTGTGAACGGCATAGCAACCGCCGAACCAGCAACAACCGGCTGTCGCGCCGCATATACGAACTTCTCACACGGGCAAGAGAGTCTCTCGAGAGACAGAGAAAGAGAGAGAGCGAACGCGCGCACTCGTGGAGTGGCGGAACACGGGGTACGCGTTCAGTTTGAGTGACGACGCGTCTCGATCCGTTTGCCGAGCGACGCCGAGGAGAGCGACTACTCGAAAGTATAAGCGCAAAGGTAATTAGGCTGTGCTGTTCACCGGTGCTCTCGCGTTTTCCGTTCGTCCTTACGTCTTCTTCACGGTGGATTCGCGATCGTAGATACGATTTTTCGCGGAGGAGCTTGCTTTTTTTTCCTTTCTTTCTCCCGGCTTTCTCGCGAGTTCCCGGCTGTCCGGGTGGGTGAGTGAGACGCGGCTCGGAGTTTGCGGAGACGACGCGGGAGACCCTCTGTCTTTCTCCGTCTTTCTAGGCTGACAGCTAATTAACGAGCCGGCGAATAGTACGCTCCGGGTAATAGCGCCGCGCGATCGCAATCGATTCACGTATTCACGCTGCGATCGATACTCGAGCTTGCCTTGGTCGAGGGTTCAGCTCGGTGGTTTGAGTGATGCTGGCGCATTGATTCGCGAAAAAGTAGCGCGGAAGAGCGCCTAGGTATTAGAAGGTAATTAATAGCCCGACGAGTGATCCGAGCTAATGGCGTTATCGCGTTCGATTTTGCGCGACGGCAAGGTGCAGAGGTGCTCCTCGAAGTATCGCGATTGACGATCCTGATTTTGGATCGGTGCAAAAGATTTTCGTCATTTTTCTGTTAGATTTTCGCTAGAAGTTTGGCCGCTGAAAGGAAAATTACAAGTCCTCGTTAGATGTCGAGAAAAATTCCGAGTCGATGTGTGTTGTCCATTTTACTCGTAAAAATTATTATTTTTGTCGAATATAACGCTGAGTCGACATATTGCTTAGATACACGGAGAAAATATTGTAATGAAAATTAGCACAAAATTTTATAATGCTGGAGCACACCGGAATTATAACGGAAATTATGGTGTACGATATACGCATTATTCTAAAAATTGCACATGATAATTTCGGTCATAATTTCCGGTAATTCTGGCCCAGTATTATAAAATTTCATGGTAATTTTTACTATAATATTTTCCAGGGGGCCATTAAATGAACAGTAGAAGACATATTCGAACACAGCGCGAAGGGCCGTAGCTGTAGTCGCTATTATTAGGCCCAACCATAGAATAAAGAAACCTAAGTAAAATAAAATTATTAATTAAGCAGAATTATACTAATTCTTCGAAATTGTATGATTTCGTTTTGTACTTTATCTCACGAACACGACGGGATCCTCTGCACCAACCTGTTAAAATAACATCGGAATCTCTCGGATTCGGGGCGAGGGAGAGAGGCTGTGCGCTTCAGCGTACTCAGGAAAGACGTGGAAATTAGAGAAACGAGACTTTCGAGTTGGAAAAAGTTGCCAACGCCGATTAATTGATGATGATAAATTAAACGCACATAAATCAGCCTTTATGAGCACCTTTTTCGAAATCTTTTTTTTCGCGTTAATGGTTCGCTCTGGCAACTCCGCTCGCGAGCTTCACAGACCGGAGGTCTTTTAACTTTGTCACACGCGACCATAAAAGTGTTTCCGCTGATGGCGAACGCGAAGGAAGGAACGGACGTCGCTCGGGGCGCAATCTCGTCGCGGCTTGATTTGCCGCTTGACGCGCCGGTCGGCGGAGGGATACCATAGCGTGTGATCAAATATCCTTTCTGGACTGGTGATTTTGCGGAATTCCGTTGCAAGTGCGCTCTCGTACCGCTCTTCTCCCGACACACCGTTTAACTCCGGCGCGAAGTCCGAGCTACGGCCGCGGCGAAAAAGTTACACGCGTCGCGCGAGCGTTACCTCCGCTTTTTTCCTCGTTTTTACCGTAATCTAACACGTTGCGTCTCTCGTCTCATCTAATCATTAATATAAATCTTCCCCCCCCCCTCCCCTGTCGATCTAACCTCGCCAATATCTTCCCATTTATAACATTAAAGAGAGTACAATATAAAATCTTTGAAGATTTAACGTAGAACTGAAATTTCGACTCGAGTTAACTCCCACAGCTAAAAACTAGCTATTCATGTAACAAAACTGAAATTTAGTCACTAGATCTAGTTTTTAAACCGTAGAAGTTAATTCTTACGACTATAGTCGTACACGGAAAAAAAGAATCAGCTCCCACAGCTAAAAACTAGGTCTGGTAACTAAACTTCAGTTATATTATAGACAGGCGGTTTTTAACTGTGAGAGTTAATTCTTTCTTTTTCCCACAGGAATTTTCTCGATTGCTAGTAACGCGACGACGACGACTCTTGCGTAACGTCGACAGAAATACCGCACGGCAATTATTGATTTTCAATTTCCCGCGGCTTTCGGCCGGAAAGCTTTCCGCTGGATTAATACAGATTGAATATCCATCCAGTGAGCCTCGGCGCCGCAGGATCATTCGGAGTTACTTTCCATCCTGCCAGCTTTTAAATGCGTATAAGTGATTAATTGGATGATACGACTAATGATCAAAGTATAATCGCGCATGATAGCCTCTTTTCGCTCCGTTTTATTATGTTTTATGTAAAATTATGGGCAGGCTACTTGTTCTAACTCTAATTAATTTAATTACTTCCTCCCGACCGAGTGCGGTACACTTGTTTCAACGACTTCCCCGACACTTCGTTTCTCTCGCTGCTCTCAAGACACAAGCAATTCTCTCTCGCACACAAACACACATCACACGCTTCTCGCATCCGAGTGATTTCAATGAGGAGCAAAGATCGAGATCGACGAGAGCGAAAGCAAGAAACGAATAGAGATTATCGCAAGTGACGACAATTGACCGCTCCGGAGTGCGTGCACCGCGCTCTTGAACCTGTCAATTTGCTATCGTTTAAACGTTAACCTTGATGCGGCCCGCAAACTTTTTGTCCTACCGAGTCGTCGATTTGTCGACGAACGAGCTTTCGCTCTTCATGCCCCGAGTGGCCCCTAAAATCGTCGCGATGGTGGTCCCTTAAAGTACCGCAAGTTTCGTCCAACTTTCGGGTCGTTCTGTGCGATCGGACTTTTGACTCATATGACCCGGTCAGGTTCAGGTGGGAACGTGCGTGCGGGCTTGCCGAGGACCGAATAGAATGCAAGATGAGAACCTCGTAGAGAAAGGGTAGAAAAGGGGCCCCGATTGGTACGTTAGAAACTCTTTGTGTCGCTACAGCGGTGCCCCATACGATGCTCTTTCGCAAGCATATGCTGTTGCACGGCGGCTTTTTCTCCAGCAAAATGAAACTTCTCGGAAGCACGATGATCCTTTCTGAAAGCTTACGCGTTTGCGCTCGATTTGTTCATATTTTTCCTTGGATATTATACGCGAACTAAACTGTCGCTTCTTTTGAAAAGTATGATTTCAGTAAATAAGATAACATCAAGCGAGACCTGACCGTTTTTCTTATTCTTCTGATTTTATCGTATTAGGATATTATATATTATAATATATATTTATTTTTATATATTTATATGTTTTTTTCACGCTCGCAACATGTTACTTTTGATTGGGAAGAAAAAAAATCCGCGTGCCTTCCCCGTGAGATTTATTATCGTACCACCCACACTTAGAACTCTTAGAGCTGACTCACGCCGGATACGGTTCGTCAAAAGGAAAAAGAAAACGTTTTGGTCGTCGATCTCCGGCTTACCTGGATCCCTGACGCATGATGATGCATCATGGCCCAGGCATTCGGTTTAAAATTATCGCGCGATACACGATGTGTATTCTTCCCGATCGTCTGTCCTTGCCATCTTATCGTGCAATCTACGAATTTTTCGGCAACGATCGCACGGACGAACAAATACGTCGGCGTACGTCATAAATATATTTGAGTCGCAATAATTTCGCGTTATCGCGTTATCGGCGCGTTTCGGCAGATTTCTTTGAAAGGCTCCGGGCAAATTGATTGAAACAAATGATATATAATTAATATACCAGAGATACGTAGAAACATTATGAATAATTAACGTTTTCGGATTAAAACATGCTCAATCGAGCAATTCGACTTCCCTCTCTCTTTTTCTCCTCCTTCAAATGAGAGATTATTTTCACGACGTAATTATTTCTTTTCATATATCAAGTATGAAATAAAAAGTTTTTAATATATTTATTATTAACTTTTAATTTAATTATATTAATATATTGCCAATTTCCGGGAAAGAAATGTACAACGTAAAAATAATTTTTAATATTTCCTCGTTCATACTCGTCAAACTACGAGGAAATCTGCTCCTCAAAAACGACACGGTATTAACAGACGCGTACAGTGAAAATAAAAATATATCGCAGAACTTGTCGGTTAGGAACGCACGCTTTTATCGGGAGGCTAACACATCTGCGAAAATAAGACTTTATCTGAAACGTTCATACATTATTGAGCCGGAATTTAGGAAGTAATTGATGTCCTTGAAATGAGTCGTCGAACTTTTAAGAGCGTACATATACCGAGTTGATATTATGTATGTGCGAGTTGCACACATTTTTTAATATCACATACATGAGTTGATATTGAAAATTTTCCTGGTGATTTACGGCAGATGGACTCCCCGGATCGCGAGATTTACCGCGATCCCGACGTGGTCAGAGCCGACGACAGGGTGGATGAGGTGGTGCACACAGACACCGCGAGGAAGATGTTGTCCATCTTCCGGCAGATGGAGGAGAACGCATGCAAGGAGGATTTGCCGGATGGCCCGAAGCCGTTGAAACGCTTCACACCGCCTCCCGAGGATAAGTTCGCCAAAGCGACCGCCTCGGACTCGGAGGAGGACGAAGATGAAGAAGGCGAGGAATCCGACGGTGACGACAGCAACGAGGAGAGAGATCCCAACTATGTTCGTGCTTCCGACAAGGTGTGTATTCGTACAGAGTTCGTTGGGTTCGGGTCGAACTCTCAGAACCGAGTTCGTCGACGATGATGATTGCTCCAGCTATCGAGTCGCAAAAATACTCCCCTCATTCCCTTCGGAAATTCGCCTTCTTCTCCGCAGCTTCGGCTCGTATATCATTTTCGAAAGTCCAAGCAAAGTAGGATACAGTATCCTGAGAAAGGCCGGGCCTGTGTTAAGGTTGATTCTCACTATCCGTCCGCCCAAAAAATGGATAGTAAAATTCAAGAGCTACTTTCTGAAATCGAGCCGAACTTCCATAGGCACATTCCGGTCTCGATAATTCGAAAAGTAGTTTCGCCTCCCTTCTGTTTTTCCCTCCCGAGCTCTCTCGGGGGGCGTTCCGTCGTCCTGTAATTTACGGCACTTTCTCTCCCCGTCCGACTCCGTGCGCACGCGTTGCAGGTGGAGGACGAGTTCCTGAAACAGGCGCAGAACGCGGCGCGCGCCAAGACCCTGCGCGCCAAATTCGAGCACTGGGAGGAGACCGACGGCAAAGTCAGCAATCACCATATCGCCGAGATGGAGATGGCCCAAGGCACAGGCGAGCAATCCAGCATAGAGTCCGCGAGCAGTCTGCGGGCCCGCTTCGAGTCCCTCGGCTCGCAGACCAACGAATCGCCGCGCACGCCGAAGGTCAAAGTCAATCGATTTGTGGTGAGTACGCCGTCTCGCCGAGCAATCGCACACATCTAGTCGTCGTCCCGAGCGTTCGTCGAGCGAACGTCAGAGAGACGCCGCTCCATCTGTCGTCCACGTAATCACCACACACCATTCGCCATTCTTCCCCCGCATCTTCCTCCGCGTCACTTCGCACACCATCCATTCCATCGATGATATTTCGCTCCGAGGCTCCTCGATATCGCCGTCTGTTCCGGGAGAGATTATCGATTTTGGAGAACGTCGCTTCGAGCCCACCCGGTTCTGTTCTTTTTTCTCTCTTTTTTTTCTTCTTCGCGAAATGTCCGTATATGGCTGGTTGACTTAAGCGCGCTATGCTATGTCAGGGAATTTACAGAAGCGACGAGCGCGTCACGCTCATGAATCTCTTTCGCGCCTATGAACGGAACCCGGCATCATGAAGTATGCGCATGGTGTGATTTTCTGCCTGCTTACGCGTTCTCTCAACTTACACGTTGAAGTCATCACAAGTGTGTTTTATTTATCGGACCGGTGCTCGCGTATCGCGTCGTAATGTCGGAGAACGTTCTCGGGGAAGTGTCTTGTGTTCGGAGCGACCGATCTTAAGTGTGTGCCCCCAACGACGTTTCGACGCGATCCGAGCACTGCTCTCGCTCGAAAGCACGACTGATTTTGATCTTATGTATACCGTTTTATTAACACAAAAGGTTCGGTATTGCATTTTCCTATCGATGATGTATCGGATCGGTCCGAAAGTTCGGTTCGCCTTTCTTCGACCAAATTTAATTTTATTGCGTCAGATTAAAGAAACAGGAAAAAAAGTTATTCGTCTGTCAAGTCTATCACCGTCTCTGCCTTGTGTGATCTCGCGTCAACTTCCAGCAGTGACTTCCTGTACCTTCGTCGTGAAAAAAAATGGCCGATTTACCATCGAAGGCCGAAAATCGAACCGAACTTTCGACGACGAAGGATAAACGTTGTTTACGACAATTCCACGTGAATTGTCCGTAATGTTACGAATTTCCCGAATACAGTTACGTCCGTCTATGCTCGCCACTTTGATTTCTTACGTATTATATATAGCTTCCGTACGCGAAAGAACAGCCTTCTTTATCGTTTTCTTTAATGATACAACGTCGCAATTAATGTTAAGGTATATCATATGTAGCTTGTATAACGTATTGGCGAATATATATTAATATCTGGCTGACGTATGTTCACTAAGCTACTTTTTGGTTTGCAAGTTTAATTTCAAACATTCGCAATGGCACACTGGCGAAGAGGCCTGCATTCGCAGCTCACTCGACGGTGCAACGTGCTGGCGATGCGGAGTTAACTCGTTTCCTCGCTCGCATGAGACAAGCGTATACACACACACACACATCACACACATGTCGCGCGTACCAATCCGGCAGACGACGGAAACGAGAAGCGTCCGAATTAATTCATCACGAAATTTACACGGTCGAACAAAAGAGATCCCGCAAGATAGAGCGGCAGAAGCGCCAGCAGCAGCACCGACGGTGTGACCGCCACTTTTTCGTTTCCTCCGTTGTTATTGTTATCGAGCATGATCTCAGTGTGATTTGATTTCTCAACTTGATGTTGTCGTTCTGCCTTCCCGTTTGGAATCCGAGTCTCCTGCCTGAATCTGAGGCCGCTCTCTGGCCGAATATCCTTCCCGCTTGCCGTCGTGTGGTAATACATATATCGTAAAGAGAAACAATGTCAATCGCAAGCACCAGCAATATCAAGTGTTCTTCTCTCTTTTTGTGACGCGGAGCAGTAAAGGAGACCGGAGGATATGCGCCTGGATTAAATCGCATGCGAGGAGGAGGAGGGAGAGGAAGTAGGGGAGGAGGTGAAGGAGGAAGAGGAGGAGGAGAATCGATGGAGGAAGAAAGCGTCGTTGGGACAACCGCGGTGGAAAACCAGTTTCTTTCTTTCTTTTTTCCTTTTTCGTTTTCGTCAATCTGGCGCGTTACGCAATAACGGCAATAACGTCCGGCCGTCGTCGATCGCACGACAACGACCTTACCGATTTTCTTATTAGGATTGCTTTCTCAACAACTGAGCCTTACGTTCGTAGAGTAAATCTCGAGCCCTCGTATATAAGAATGTACCATATGTCATGTGTTATATAATATATTACCTTACACCACGAAAGAGAGAGAGAGAGAGAGAGAGAGAGTTGGCGCGTGGTGGTGGCGATCTGTCGAGCGTTTTGTCCGGCTACCGATGGAGAAGGAAGAGACACGTCGCGACGAGAGGAAAGAATTCGGAGACGAGCGGCTGTACATCAATGTGACGGGGGCAATAACGCGTGTGTTCGACCCGCAGCTAGCGTGAGACTCATCGCCGAGAACACGAGATCGCAAGAGCACGCGAGAAATTCAGCGCGTATTTATTCGCAGGCCCGACCGTCCTGTCAATCCTGATTTATCTTCTTCTAAATCTCTACGAGCGAGAGACGAGATAGAGAGAGAGAGAGAGAGAAAGAGAGAGGTGGATACGTAGATTTCCGCTCTGCCGGTGAGCAGCCGCGCGAGTGCGCTTCCTCCGCTCGCAGAAACGCTCGACTTATCCTCACACGCGCACGCACACGTGTCCGGGAGAAAAAGAGAGAACCGTATTGTTCTACTAATTTACTTAATGTATAAAAGACGAGCGCCCATCCGCGTTGCGCGTCGTACGATGCCCTCGCACGATCGTCACCGCAAGGAGGACTCCTCTTCTGAAGTAATCATGCACGACCGCGCGAGGTCCCTGAGTAAGACGCGCTCCGATGGACCCGCTGCTCCCGACCGATGAGACTCGTAACGATGCGCATTCGATCTTCCCCGTCACTATCGAGACGCCGACTAACTCCGGAAGGAACGTTTCTCAAAAACGCTGGTCAAACGAAACTCTGAGCCGCGCGCGTAACCGCGCGTGATCTACATAGCAATTATTTTTATAATATTTCCGACTCCTCTCCGAGAATCGAGAGAAATGTAACGTTTCCGCGAGGTGCCAAACTTTTCATCGAGTACTCGTGCGAAGATCTCTTCCTATAGCTGTGTGTTCATTTCTGACTGATAAAAAAAAAAAAAGGAACAAACGTCCGCATCGTTACGATCTTTTCGTCCGCGTGTACTGCTTTAGGTTTCTGACTTTCGGATATTAAGTGCCAAGTTTTTCGTCGAGAGTTGAATGAGGAGTGAAAGAGAGAAAGAGAGACAAAACGAGTGAGAGAGTGTACGAGCGAGCGCGCGCGCGAGAGAGAGAGAGAGAGAGAAAGCAAGTGCGTGAGAGAGTGAGAGTGAGAGAGAAAGCGACGAATGAGAGAAAGAGAGAGAGAGAGAGAGAGAGAGAGAAGCGAGAGATGACGGATGACGCTTCCCCAGATCGACTTTACGTGCGAGACAGGGGCCTGAACGAGGAATTATCGTCTGGTAGAGGCAATCACCGGGGCACGAGGGTGCCGCCACTGAAGGTGCACCCCCACTAGCGCGTAGGGACCGTAGCCATTTCGATCGCTTTTACAAATTTCGAATCTTTTTACAGCTTGACGCGGTAGCTATATCACGGTAGATTTTTATACCCGTCTGTCCGTTGACGACGGATACTGGTTTCTTTCGGGGACGGAAAACGAAAGGATCGGATTTCCGAGACCTCCCGCAAAAAGAGGGAGTGGTCTCTCGATAATAACTCACGTCGCTCGCACCCGCTCTCGCGCGATCCGGTCGATCTGATTGTCCGAGGAAATAATTAACAACACTTTGCACACACCTGTTACCAACATCCACGCACACACACACATACACTCGTGCAGCACGACAAACTGCGACGAGATCTGTCTCACATCACGAAGTGCACGTTTTACGATCTTATTCGCACTATATATAGGTGTCTAAATACGATGTGTGTCATCTCTCCGGACAAAGAGAGATGATGCGCGCACACGTCTCCGTCAAGGTGTCTTTCCTCGTGTTCGCGTTTCGTACGTTGCGAACCCTTCGCCGTTCGCCGCCGGATCGCGCGGGAAGCCGGGCCGCTCCTCGTCGTGACTTTTTGAGCCGTCGACGCTATCACGTGCGAACGGTATCGTCGTAACACATAAGGCGTGCACGGAATAACGCCCGTATATCGCGATATACTTTGTATACTTCGGCGGAAAGAGGGCGCACGAGAGTGCGTGCGTGCGATTTTAGAATGAGACGAGGGATCGGAGAAGTCTCGCGGAAGGAGTCCCGAGTCTCGGTGGATCTTTTTAGAGGCGTTGTTCGAATTTTTTAGACGTATATACCGACGGACACTAGTAGAGAGAAGGAGGGAGAGAGAGAGAGAGAGAGAGAGATCGAGAGAATTGTGTATATTGTCGACCGCGTGGAGGTGTTCTTTCTTTCTGTTGTTCTTTTTTTTCCTTTTCTTTCCTCCTCTTTTCCCCGTTCGTGCAATATAATTAACGAATGACTCTCGGCGCGAGCGCGCGCCGAG
This sequence comes from Dinoponera quadriceps, assembly GCF_001313825.1. Classification (NCBI taxonomy): domain Eukaryota; kingdom Metazoa; phylum Arthropoda; class Insecta; order Hymenoptera; family Formicidae; genus Dinoponera; species Dinoponera quadriceps. The sequence continues at coordinate 473,795 of NW_014554780.1, forward strand.
TCGCGAAAACATAACACGTTTCTCGAAAGTCGTGAGAGACGCGCTCACATAAATCGATGAAGAAAGCGCCTAAAAACTAGTCTCGATATCAAGCGCAGAATCAAGCCCAGGTTAATCGGGGGCTGACACGATTGAGGGACAAACTCGCGTGACAATTGCAAGTCCTTGTTACGGCCTCTCGAAAGTCTTCTGATTTGTATAGCATAGCTAGCGATAATAATCTCTCCATCACTAGTTTATCTGAGATTTTACTGCGTCCTTTAAACGTATCATTTTTATCGATGTATAACGATGGATCTTGTTCTGTTCATCTCTTTCACGTGTAACATTTATTACGATAATATACAAAAATAGATCAATAAAAAGAGGTGCTAAGTCTGTCTGCGAGAGAGTTGAAGCATGGCTGTGACGGGGGGGGGGGGGGG
>NW_014554780.1:474261-489453 GCF_001313825.1 Dinoponera quadriceps
GAGAGAGAGAGAGACACACGCGCGAGGGGTCTCTCGATTCGCGGGAAGAAAGTGACGCACAAGCGCTTCTCCTCATCATCTACTTCTTTTCCGCACATGTTTTCTGAAACACTTCTTCATACACCCCCACATCATACGCGAAACCTCGGCCACGTTTTTCGGCCATTCGCCGCGTCCGGTACTCGGATAAAGAAAAGAACCTTTACTACAACTTGTCTTTTGTGACGCAACGATCGTACAGGAGATCCAGACGACCTGCGTGGACGTGTGCGAGAGCTGCCAGAAGAAAGTCTACCCCTTGGAGAAGGTCGAGACAAATAACAAAATTTTTCACAAGCAGTGCTTCCGGTGCCTCCAGTGCAATTGCGTCTTAAGGTAACGAAGAAAACGCGTGGCACGGCTGTGTGCGCTGTCGCACACGTCTGTTGTGTATCAAGAGCAATTATATACCTTGTCGCTTTCTCGAATTATTCATAATCGCCCTACGAAGGCGAAAATAACAGTAAATATTAAGAAGCGAACGGCAAAATGTTATCGTTGCGAGATAAATTACGTTCAGCGAGCACAACTGGGGTCAACGATCGTCGAGTAAAACTCATCTACAATTGGTGTGTACTCTTTCAAATTTCTATCAACCATATCCATCTTCCAAAAGCCGATCCGCTCAAGCCTCAATCATCACTCAACGCTCAATTGTGCTCGCTGGACGCAGCTATGAACGAGTCAGGGAAAAAGAAAGGGAAAGGGAAAGTCACGTTGTCGTTTGTTCGTTCAGAATGGACTCCTTCACGCTGAACAACGGCAAGCTCTACTGCATCCCGCACTTCAAGCAGCTCTTCATAACACGGGGCAATTACGACGAGGGCTTCGGCGTGGACCCGCACAAGAACAAATGGGCGACCACAAACTCCACCAACAATTCCACGAGCCCGTCGCCGATCGCGGTCTCGAACGGCGATCTCTGATTTTACAGGTTTCCACACTTTCCATCCCTCCCCCCTCCCCCGCCCACTCCCACCCAGCCACCTTGCACACTTGGTTTCAGTACGGCTTGGCTAATTGTTTGGCTCACGATGCAGTTCGGAAAGCAGCCGACGGTCCTCGAATGAGCGGGCTCGTTTTTGACGTTGATTCCCAGAAGTTGAGTCCCCTCATCGGATGATCGGCCGCGTTCCGAGCCGCATCGAGAGGGAAAAGTGCCCGGCCGAAGTATCGAAATCAGGTGTGCACGCATCGCTATTGAATCTTGGCCGAACTCACGGACGGATCAATGGACGGGGAAGTTCAAGGACGACTGAACTTCCACTTCGTATCGTTGCCACCCTGCGCGACTACGCGTGGTGGACATCGCATCGGCGTTCTCTCGCCGCGCGCGCGCACGCCGGCGAGACTTCATCATTTGTCTAAGGACTTCGAGATTCCCTTCCCGCGCGTCCCCCCTAGATCCGTCCGTGGTCGGGACGCGACGGTAATTATAACGGACTGTACATTTTTATTTTATTAGACCCCGCGAGAGAGAGGAGTACGCGTGACTGTATATTTAATCGGTATAATTCGGAGAATCAAACGTGTGCGTCGGATCCGTTCTCGTCTGACAGACCCGAGCGCGAATGCTTTCTCGTAGCGTAAATAATCTTGCCACAGACATGTTGAATAAATGTTCGAGGAAAGGAAAAAAAAAACAGGCGCTATCTTTTAATTGATATCGAATCGTTCGTGAATCGAAAGGGAGAGAGAGAACGAGAGAGAGAGAGAGTATACATTTTAAATTATAATTCGACGAAGCGATGAAAGTAACATTCTTTTAACGCGTGTAACTTCTAACACATCTTTTTTTCGTTCCACTGGCTGACGCGGATAATCGCGCACTCGAAGTGCGTGAGATGCGCATCGGACGCATCTGTTTGAGCGTTCGCGAATCGTCAGCGGGAAAACGACCTTGGAGCAAACAGATTGATCCGATGTAATTGTAACATGCTTCTAAGTTCTCTTACTTTTACTTTTAAATACTACTGTCATCGCGCTTACTACGAAACTCACTTGATATTTGTTACTATTATTATATTAATTTTATTATTATTATTATTATATTATTTTACGTGCACCGCATTTGGTATTATTTTATTATTATTATTATTATTATATATATGTTGTATAATACACACAATATTTCATTACGCTCTTCGTAAATCTGCTATCCGATCCTGTTCTCTCAATAAATAAGAATTTTCCATGCCTCTGCCAACTTACATTCCCGCGAGATGCGCGCACATCAATGAGCGACAGCTCAAGGAAATATCTGCCTCTGTCTATTAAATGTGATATATTTATGACATTTGTAGTGAAATTTGTATCGATTCGACTGACAGTAAAATTTGAACTCGATCGTAAACGGTCGAGCATTCAGTGAAAAAGAAATCTTTGTGAAATTCCGATGCCTCCTCAAGCATTATTGTAGCAAAAATTAATCATACTTTCAACCCATGCGAATAATTAATCCGTGCGAACGACAGAAAGGGAGAGAAGGAAATTCCTGTTACTCGAAAATAAAAAGTTCTTCTGATCATTCACCACTAATTCGTATTATTTGAAAATAAAAGTTGAAACGCATCGTGCATCGTGTGAGGATGCAAAGATTTGTCTTATCCGCCATTGTACTCTGATTTATGAGAAAAAACGCTAGCGACACGTAGCGGATACCTCGAAACCTATACTGACCTGACGATGAATTATACCGTGAAAAACTGAAATGCAAACGAAACGAGTTTCCAAGCGATGCCAACGAAGTACGTACGAATTGCCTATACGTACACACGAGTCATTCACATGCCCGATAAAATTTCCCAATGGAATCTAAAGTCCGTTTTCTGCTTTTGAAGCTTGCACTTTTTACCGTTAGAGTGAGACAAATATATAACTTAGCGTTGAAGAGAAAAGGAACGAAGTTCCGGTGCAGCCCTAGTTCGAGAACAGAAAGGAGACTAGTAACATCGAACTGATGAAACAGTCGTCGACATCGAGATAGGTCGAAAATAGGTCGAGGAGCTGATCGATCTGTAAATGAAGAGAAAAAAAATCGATCATCGAATCATCGTTTATCGCCCATCTGGCTGCAGCTACGACCAACTGCCGGCAGCCACAATCTCTCACAAGCTGGAAACGTTCTGCTCCATTGAAACAAGATTGTATCTTGAAAGAAATACACACACTATGTAACTTTATCATCAAAGGGGAGAGGGGGCCGATAAAATTGCGCAACGCCAAGCGTAATAACATCGGGTCACCGGAGTGCCTTATTCCACGACTCTGACCGAACGAGTTCACGCACAGTCATCCACACACTGATCCATATCTGCCCGTATCATCTGGCAAAGTGCAGCGGTTGATCGACCGAGGTAAGTGATCGAGCGGCAATCTGTCATTCGCTTTGCCGAATCAGGGTTGATTCTCACTATCTATCCACACTGCGGCGTATGAAAGTCCGTCAGTCCTACGTTGAAACATTCTTCGATGGTTTTATATCAGAGTAATCGTCGATGCTCGTCTTTGTTATATCTAGTTGGATGACGATGACAGAATTCCCGGAGAGAGAGTTTTGGCGGACGATGCGGAAACTAAAGTATAGCGTAAACAGAAATCACCTACTGTGTCACAATAAACACGTTCCAAGTATCAATAACGCGGGGTTATGGTTACGAATAATTATTTATTTCGCGGGAAGATAATAATGTCAACGAAACACGCGCATGTGAAATTTTCTTGACCTCTCGAGGAGCACTGATTTATAGCCAGCTCGCATTATTTAACCGACAAAAGTCACCGTATTTTCCGATACGTATGAAAAATGAGCATACAACAAAATAATGTTTGTAACATATAATTTTTTAATATTTTGAAAAAGCCAGCAAGCACTCCGGCCGGTGATTTGTCGTTTGTCTGACAATGGAATATTATTCAAAATTCACAAAGAGTTGACACACGCTTGCCGGCCGTTGTTTAAACGAATAGTGAGAATCAACATTTACAAAATATTTTTCTCCTTTTATAATGAAAAGCATTACCGTTCTTATCTACAGTCGATAATTGCTCGGAAGACTTTATCGTGCACCGGCCTGTTAGCGTGCTGCAATCTCTCACATCGATTCGCGCGTATAACACATTCTGTGCCACGTGTGCCATATGTGATGCAATTTCCGTTCTGGTCATGAGCGATTTTTCATTATTAAAAAACCGCCATAATCATAAAATATTTCATACTACTTATTTTCTTAAAAACATCATCTAATATGTGGTAAAAAAGTTTATAATATGTTTTGCTGTGTGGTTCATTGATAGCCACGTGAACTGAAGGTCGATTGTTGTTGATTATTTCAAAACGTCGTGAAAATGACAAATCGAGCAAATTCACTAGGCGTTGATCAACTAAATAGGTCATGAGCAGGACAGATTAAAAAAATCTCACCGTTGAATCATAAGTCGAGCCCGGAGATTTAAAAACTCGCCAGTTTTACCAGTCAACCGTTCCGCTTTGCAGATGGAGATCTGCGTCGACTCTTTGGAATCCGCGAGGGCCGCGATCTTAGGCGGTGCCATGCGACTGGAGGTCTGCTCGGCCCTCTCGGAGGGCGGTTTGACCCCGAGCCCGGGTCTGGTCGGACAGATAAGGAACTTCGGCAGGGTCCCGATTCGCGCCATGATCCGCGTTCGCAAGGGTAACTTCGTCTACAGTCGCGAAGAAGTCGAGGCGATGCTGCACGACATTAGAATCCTCAAGGACCACCATGTGGACGGATTCGTCTTCGGCGCGTTGACCTCCGACAGCCACGTCGACCAGGACGTGTGCTGGCAGGTCGTTTCCGCCGCTCGTCCATTGCCGGTTACGTTTCACCGCGCCTTCGACGAGACGACCGATCCGTTGAGGTCGATGGAGACTATCATCGGACTCGGCTTCGACAGGATCCTGACGTCGGGACAGAAGGACACCGCTCTCGAAGGACTGGAGATACTGAAGCATCTGGTGGAGAGGGCCGCCGGCAGGATAATAATCATGCCCGGGGCGGGGATCAGGTGGGAGAATATATCTAGGATCAAGCAATGCGGCGCCCGGGAATTTCACGCGTCCGCGAGGAAGAAGGTGTACGTTGGCCCGAACGCGCACAGGTTCGGCAAGGACGATTACATCGAAATAACCGACGGGGAATCAGTGAAGGCGATGGTGAACATCGTCAACGACGGAACGCCTGGCGAAGGATAAAAGGATTGAAATCGATTGTACGCGCTATCAGTACATAGTTATTTGTGCAAATTACTATGTCGAGGTAATGCCTGGCCTGATCCAGCCGACAGTTAAGACTAATGATAGCGCGCTGTTATAATTTTATCACAATGTACGCTATATTTTTCTATGAATAAATCTTCCGGACATAAACGTTACTCGGACAGGAATAATGGCTTGGTAACGAATGAGCCTTTATCGATCGCAGAATGTTCGTTGAATTTAACCGTCGAAGATCCCCGGCAATCGTCGAATACATTACGGAAAGTCGTAATAAATGTGTATCTAATTTTTCGCCCAGCAAAAACGAAGGAACCTTGAAATTCTTAAAATTCTTTTTAGAATCGATTTTTTCGTAAAATACCAATTAACCCTTTGCACTCGAGGGCTCCGGAGCGGAGCCATTTAAAATTTGTCTTCAAACTCGAGGGCTCCGCTATGGAGACAATGCAAATAGCAAGAGCGGAATATTCTATATACAATAGTTTTTACGATTTGTCTTTGTCCTTATGTTGTGAACTGAAAGTTATTTGCATTGTCTCCATAACGGAGCCCTCGAGTTTGAAAACAAATTTTAAATGGCTCCGCTCCGGAGTCCTCGAGTACAAAGGGTTAATGATGTCGTAATATCAATCTGCAATTTAAATTTTCTGCGTTTTCTCCGCCAAATTTCTCTTTCGAATCGTATTACGTATAATATTGTGAATTTTGGAGGACGCCTTATACTTATATCTTTCGTATATATATTATTATCTTATATGTTGATAAGCTTATCTGTACTGGTCCAAAAATTTCTCTTTTGCACGCATTATAATATCAGTGGCATTTGCGTACAGATGTAAGGCACAATGCAGGAGACGAGTGAGATCGAATGCACGGAATTGTTGGAAGTGTCATCCGAGAAAGTAATTTCTTTTTTCCTATTCTCATATCGCATGTTTCCTCAATAATTTTACTTTATCGTGAATCAAAATTCTCTCGAAATCGATAGATGAGATTTTTAACACGACGATATCTGTTGTCGATATAATTTTAGAACGGAGCGAAAATTGTATTCGCAACGGACGATTTCTTCGGTGTGGCTGAAAATCTGCTCAAGGTAAGTGGCATTGAATACTTGAACCACCATACTCATCAGAATGATAATTAATCATCTATATCGCACTATTAAATTATTTAATTGTTAACACGTAAAACGCATATATATCTAACTTCAATAAAGCCTTAACATTCATTAGATCAAAAAATTCATCTAAGTGATTTTATTCGTATTGCCTAAATATGATATATGATATCGTCTACATGTGATATATGATAAGATGTATATAAGAGTAAAAGCTGTTAAATAATTAACTGATTAGTCAAATAATTAACAGACAATGTATACACATATTTACAGATAATGCAAACCATTAAAAATTATTAATAAAATCTAATGAATGGCTAATAAAATTAAGATTTTATTGAAGCTTGGTATATATATAAATATGACATCAATTATATATATATGTGCACACACACACACATAATTTTTTCTATTATATTGCTATTGAATCGAGATTTATTCCAATCATGGCGCTGTTGACCAAATCTATCATACATGAGAGTATATTTTTCCATATATAAATAGATATAATTTATATATTTATATTAATTAAAGCAATTGCTATTCGACGAAGTTGAAGTACTACACAAATTAAATAGAAGACGTTCAGTGACCAGGACTATTTTCTAAATTAGGAAGAGGAACCTGTGTGGAAAGAGAACGAGTATACAAATTTCGGCAAGTGGATGGACGGATGGGAGACCCGGAGGAAACGAAAAACAGGAAACGATTATGTGATTATCGCGTTAGCAGCCGAGGCGCAGGTATCGCACGTTTGTATAGATACTTGTTTCTTCACTGGCAATTTTCCACCTAAGTTCTCTATAAGCGGTGACAAGCTGTCGACAGGTTCGTTAGAAACAATTTCCGTCTTTGTTGCCCGTTAAAGCAGAAAACGTTCTATACATACTGATTCGCAATGCCAACGTTTCAGATGTGTGGTGTCAAAATCGGACTTGTATATTAGGCGGCGAAGCGTCCGAGGATGACTATGAACGCATTTCTGCTTTTCACTCGGAGGTATTTCGAAAAAATTTAACAATTTTGTTCCTATAATTTACCTAATAATATTAACGATATTAATTATTATCCTTTATTTTATCTAATTTTGTCATATTAAAGCTACAGATTACAGACAAAGCTGACAAAAAAACTTTTGTAAATAACACCAGTATCAGAATAATCAGAGTAGATACTTTTTTTTATAGATTTCGGTCTAAAAATAAATAATTCGGATAAAAAACAATACCGTTGGCCAAATTGCTCCGTCGAGTTTTAAACGTTTGCTTCCATCAGTTTTTAAAGTTATTTAGAATTTAAAGCGGCCGGTAAAACAATTTTTTTCAGAATATAAAATATTCCTTTAAGTTTTTCAACATGATGAGAACGTCTTTGTTTAAATCTTTTTAAACAAGTCATATTTAAATTTGGACATTTTAATAATAAAAATCCGTTTAGCCGATAAATAATTTATCATACATTTTTTCCTATGAATCGCTGATTTTCATCTTAAATTCAAAATGATTTTAAATTTTAATGAGAAATAACTCATCGAATCGACATCAAGCCGATTTGATGTAATAATCTCGATTGTTTCGAAGTCGATTTGACATCAATTTACCGTCGATTCTATCGACATTTCTTGCCCTTGGTATGAGAGCGATTTAACCAGTGGTACTACTTTTTGTAATCCGAAATCTATCAGGAATATTTACTCTGATTCGAGTTACTAGAGAACCAAATTTTTTTCCTGTCGACTTATGTAATTGTCGCAATTTTAGAACTGGCCAGTCCTGATTCCCAAGCAGAGACTAGACGCCGGTTATCCGGACATGCGTAAGAAACTCTTCCGGGTATCTACAAGTAGAACGTTTACTCATCTGCGGCTTGACATCTTCCCGGACGGCGGTATCGCCAGGTTGCGCGTTTACGGCGTGTTGAAACAAGCAATACGATCGATTGGTAAAATGGACGCGAGTAACGATGCTTTCGTTACGAGCACGACATCGTTGGAATTCGACCTCGTCTCCAGAATAAATGACGGCGGCTGTGTGGACTACAGTAATGCTCACTATGGACATCCTAATAACATAATAAAACCCGGGAAGGCGACGAGCATGGCCGACGGATGGGAAACCGCGAGGCGTCACGATAGGTCTCTCATTGTTGAAGTAACGGCTGCGGACCCGCAGGTATGCAAAATCGTAAGGTATATAGGAAAAAAAAGCTCATTTGTATCAACATAAAAAATTACGTTGTATCAATGTAATTGATCAATTATGCCTTAATTGGGATAAATCTTGAGTCAATAGCAATATTATTTAAACTGATACTTCAGTTATATTAAAACCATATACGTGTCACGTAATGTATAGGTTTCAATAATATCGCTTTTAAATCAAGAAGATTTACTTCAACAATAACGTTGTTGGCCAATTTTTTTGATACTAAATAGCGTTTTTTTTGCATAAATTGCAAAATTGCGACAATCGATTCGAACTCGAAAACAGTAAATCAATTCCACAAATCCATTATGAACGCGGCGCTAACTCGGAGATCGAATCAAGTATAAATTACATACTTTGGCTCCTAAAGGCCTGTACATTTTTTCTTCCTTTAATTAGACCAAGTATAGGAACATGTCATAAGGAAGTTGTAAGGCGAAATAAGTTTCACAACACTTCGATGAAACTCGTATTACGTATACATTCGAATATTATCTAACTGCTCGTGCAATTAGAAAAAGATTGACTATTCGAGAGTTGAGATATTTTGCAACTAAAATTGTCGCTTTTTATGTTCTATGACGCTTTATATGTTTCTTGAGCATGTTCTTTGAGAGATTAGCGTACTATTTTTTATTTTTACTTTTAATATCTTGTAAACTAAAAATAAGATTTTCGAAAAATTACTGTGATATTAAGAAGACTAATATGCAGGCATAGGCACGTAGAAACACATATGCGTCACTCTTGCTTAGCAAAAAAAATTAGTACACCTTTTTCATAAATATTTGTAATGTCGAATAATAATGATTACGAATTGATAGACTGCGGATTTCAGATGCCTGGGCGCGAATGGGCAATATTTAAATTAGGACACGCCGGAGACGTTAAGTTCACCAACATCGTGATCGACACAGCGTACTTCAAAGGAAATTCTCCGTACAGCGTGAAAGTGGAGGGAGGCTATGCCTCCGCATCGAATTCAATTCCGTCACGGTGGAAAGTTATCATGCCTTTTCGAAGAGTACGTGAGATTTAATCACAACGTTGATTCGAGCGTTTTAAAACTCAATCCGTATGCGCTCGTTACGATCTGCATGTTTCTTGCAGATTAGGCCCAATTACGAGAACGAGTTTTCCGTCGAGAGAGAGTGGGACCACGTGTCTCATATAAAAGTGACAATTACGCCGGACGGCGGTTTGTCGAGGCTACGAATTTTCGGCAGACTGCGCAGATTCCAATCGGACATTCTAACCGACATTTCCGACTGAATTTCGTAAATCCGAAAAGGGGCCGACAAGCATTCTTCGCTTATCTCAATCTCTGTGTCTCAATGTTATTATGTGTTTCAGCAATGTCCTCAACTATCGTTTCGCGTCCTTGCGTCTCACAACTGCTTACTTCACATTTGCTACAGCTCTGATTACAATATAACGTAAATGCGAAAAAAGTCACAATGCTCGCGCTTATCGAGGTGAAAATTGGGAAAAGAAGTTGCCGATATTCCTCGCGCAATAATTTTAAAACTTTATTATTTACAGAAAAAAATTAAATAAGATGACTAGACATTTCCGGAGTCGAAATTTTGGCCTGAAATTTTGACCCTACATTGACCTGCAGATCCCGTCGAGCATGGAGAGTCATGGAAAAATCTCGAACTGTGATACTGCACAAGCTGTAATATTGTGCGATCCTGTCATTTCTCTTCCTGTTCTAAAGAAATATATTTGCGAGCTGGCCTCGAGTCGCGTTACATTTTTATGGCGAGGGATACAAACATCGAGAGAGAAAAATCTCCGTTACACGAGTTCACCTCTCCGAGCCGCGCGAGAGATTTCGACGATGGGTCGACGAGGAAAGCTAAGGCGCCAGTCGCCATAACGAATACCACACGCGTGACGTTCGTTTTCTTATATAAGATAAGAATATATTTTCTCATATAATAAGATAAAGTAGAAATGCCGTAAGCCGATCCTGTTACGTCACGTCCGAATAAAAATATCTTGCGTCCAAATTATTTATCATTACGAATAATTTAAAAAAAAAATAACATCACACGTTGAAAAAATATGAGGTAGATGACGTAAATAATATGAATTCATTGACATTTTCAATGTTTGTAACCAAGTAACAGAACAAGTAACAGGAACGAGTTATTTCGACTTAAAATCTAGAGGGGACTTTCCGGAGTGTGTGCAAAAAAACAAAAAGGTTAAAATTAACATTGTGTTATTTACTATTTACTGAATCGCATCCAAACTGTACACGTAGCGTATAGAGAATTTCCGCGCAATCGTTCGTAGAAAGAAAATCGACCGAGACGAGTGAATCGCTGCCAAACTCGCTGCGTCGTTAACTCGTCGTTAACCTTCTCGATTCGCTTCGCGATGTTCTTTCGCGCGTCGACCGATGCAGTTTATTCCACGCTGAGATTACGGACGCTCGCGATATCCGCGCGTTTATGGCGTTCACGCTGTACGTGAACTAAATCGATAACGCGATCAGGACGGCGCGAATCACGCGCGATTCGCTTGTCGAGGAATAATAAATCGTCGGCGATTCGAGCCGCGAGGAGGATATGCTCGCTCCAACCTGGCGTCTCGATCCTCCTTACTTTCGCAGCCGCCGATTTCGGCTGAGAATCAGCGGCGGAACGAGCTCGGATGCTCATTGTTGTCGAATTTAGTGGGCCACGCGGCAGGAAAGTGTGTCAAGTTTAACGGCATACGCACAGAGCAGCCGTCGAATAAAGTAGCAAGGACGCGAGCAGGAGAAGGAGCTCGTAACGTCGTGAAAACGCTTCTAAACTGATCTGCATAACTCGCGGAACGCAAAACGCGGTTCGCCGGGAGGCGCGAGATGACGATCAGTTTCTCGCGTTTGCTATTCTATTGTTATTCTATACATCGTCTACGTTTGTCACCTGCGTCTCTTGCATCCTGCGAGCTATGTAAACGGGACTTTAGATACGCAGAACGCAAAGTCGCAAGAAACGAACGCTGGCCGCGAGCAGATTTTGCGTCCACGTAATCCGCATAAACACGCAACAAGCAGATTTGCCAATGGAATAGAATAGAATGTCATAATTTACGTCCTGAGTGGCAGGAACATGGGATGCGAACGTTTAGATCCGCCTAAAACCCCGTCTAACCTTTTGCGCGGACCACGCGTAACCCTTTTTGCTTAACATATGCGTAGTTTGTTATTGATTTCTGCCGTTAACGAAAAACTCACCTGGGATAAATTAATCGCCACGATTACCAATAATCAATAATCTCATATTGGGCGCTTGATCATCTTATTACAGATGCGAACGAAACAACGGGATTAAAAAACGACCGTTTCATTGTCGAAAATACCTAAAATTGTGATGGAAAAAATATTTACGATTATCCGAGAATCAAGACGAATCATTCATTTTTTTTTTCATTCAGAAATTAATTAAGCGGAATGTCGTAGCTCTTTTTAGATTCCTCAAGGATCCTCGTCCGACGACCGTAAAACAACCAGGCATACGGAAGATCACGGTGCTGCAGGTAATGTACTTTCGTTTGCGACACACGCAATTCATGGCTTACAAATGTGTATGTGTGTGTGTGTATGTATGTATATATACTGGCGTATGGGTGTGCATGCATGGATATCCCCGATTCGAAACGAAAGCGCCTAATGTGACAGTGCGTACGCAATGTATACCCGTATAGGTACGTCGTAGAGCAGGTTTCACACACACACACACACATACACGAAGAGCGCACACGCATATACTCATAAATCGAGCATTAAATGCGGTGTGTACGTTTACGAAGTGCTCACTCACACACTGGCGTATTCATGCATAATTTACGCCGACGAACAGTTTTATTTGTTCATTTTCTTTACTCGCAACTCGATTACTGCACGTATATCAAAGCGACTTATAAATTAAACGGGATGATCTGCAAATATGATACGTCACGATCGATTTAGTGTGTATGTGTGTGCTTGTATTTTAATTGTTTCGTTAATATTATATATTTAATGCGCCCCCATAATATAAAGTCGAAAACCCGGTGAAATACAGTGTGTCCGGTTCAGCTGAATAATTAGCGATCAAAATAATCGTAAGCAGACAACCGTTAGCGAAATAACGTTCGAGAACAATTTTTCTGCGAGAGACGAAGTTTCCCAAAATATATAGACCGGCATAATAGCTTTGACATATGCAGTTTATGGGCTTTTTAGAGCGTGATATTTCTCAGGGGAGACTCTAAAATGATATAACATCAAGTGTTCGGGCGATCGTATTCGTTCTATGTCCGAAGTAATAACGTTGAAAGCAATTAGAGCGACTGAGGAATGTTTGCAAACGAAATATCCACGACACGGCGACTTGACAGAACGTTGAATTATTGAAGTTCCTGAACATTTAGCATAATAGAAATAACTCGAGCGGTTTCTCCGTCGTTCTCGTGTTCCTTTTCTTTTAATTATTCTTTGTCCTCGATCAATACCTCGATGCATTCGAACGACTTCAGCTTTAGCTTGCAGGGCGATTCATTCCAATTTATAAAGCCAACATCGGTGTATACGTCCTCTTCCTGCACGAAACCTCTAATAAACGCGTCGCACGAAACCGTCTTTCCTGTTGTCCTGCGAATTGATTGGACGCGCACACCGTCCCGAGGAACGTTGAACACAGCGACAAGAGTGAACCGATACTGTGACGTGATGATTGTCAATTCGAAGGCTACTGCGCGTATTACACCAGCCGATACATATAATTAAGATCTGTCGAGAAATCATGAATAAATCGGAGAAAAAGAAGGGGAAAGAAAAAGAAAACGAGTGTGGTCGTCATTCAGAATATCAGACGCACGCAAAAAGCGTTTATATAATTGTTTGATTGCAGATCAGGACACGCGGATCTGGGTCAGCATGCATCCTTGGCGATGCGTTCGACGCGCTCGGCAACGGAGGAATCGCTGCGGCGGCGGCTGGACGATCCTCGCCGCCATCGCCGCCAGTGAACGCGGTGAGTTTACACTTGCACGTATAACGATGCGACACAATTAAAACGTAACGCATTAGTTCAATAATGACGCGGAGGTTTACGCAAAGAAACCCACCCATGTGATAAAACGCACGACGGTAATTACCGATCGATAAGAAACGATAATCGCGTGACTACCGACTAAATGACGATTACGGGATCGATTCACTCTCTCCCATATCATCGTTGTTTTTCCCCCCCTTTCTCTTTCTCTCTCGCTTCGTCCGATCGAAATGAATCTCCTCGGAATTCCAGGCGAGCGAATAAGCTTCCCGCAACGCGTGAGAGCAGCCGAGAGAAGAAGCCTTCTGTTTCATTCTAACGAAAAAAAGTGCACACGCGCCGGTTTTTCAATTAAGAAGGACAGACGTAGGATATCGCGATGACGTCAATGAAAGCTTCGCTCGATTTATTACCTCACGGTATCCCGATAAATTGTTTATTCAATATACATATTTAAATACACAAATAATAGCAGAAGAAAAATACGAGGTGATATTTTTTCAGCGAAACGTGGTGTAATCTAAGACTGATCGGTTCAATTAACTGGTATGTTTTCCAAGCGAACTCCGCCATAACTCAACAAAATGATACCTTTTCTATACTTTTTTATATTGTTATGATGTCAGTTTCAATAATCGGTTTTGCATAATCAATGTAATATCTGTTAAATTTTCCATCTACCGGAAGTGATAACAATTACACTACACTATGTAACACAATTCTTGTTCTTGAATAACAAGTGTCATATCTCTTGAGTGCTTAACTATAAAAACTATAGAAAACTGCTGTTATTTCCTAAAAACTTTGCATTTGTGACGAGGACACAGTGATATTTTAAAATTTATATTTCTGAATATTCATTCTACTTATACACTATTATAGTGTACTATATTATATGTTACATTATACTATTATTATATATATATATATATATATATTCGTGCACCTGTGTCTATGTGTGTGTGTGTGTGCACGCACGGATCGTGGTGGTAGGCTCACGAGCGGACTGGCCGAGAGCCGGCTGCGTCTGTTTACGTCAGGTGAGCGCAGCGGCAAGACGTTGTGGGATACACCTTTCCCGTGCATTCCCGTGTACATACACGGCTGTCTCTGAGTGTGTCGGAGCGTGGACGTGTGCCGGCGCGCGCCCATATATGTGTTGCTCAACCAGCGGACTCGTCCGTTCAGTGCGGGAAACACGTTCAGACGGATCGGGCGTACACGCGTATCCGTCCGCCGCGGCGTCGAGACCCGGTATCGTTTCTTCTTCTTCCTCATCCTTTCCCTCCTCCACCTCTATTTCCTCCGCTGTAACGGTGCATGCACCGAAAATTCGTTCCGAGGACGTCAACCCCGCGAGAGCCGAAAAGGGTCACCTGCCTAGGCGAACGTGTGTACGCCCGCGACCACGTCGAGCAAAGGTGCGAGAATTCCGCGCGAAAATAGTGATAAGTCGTGAATCCCCCGTCGTCGTGGGGGATTCGGTTGCAGTGACTTGCAGTAAAAATCGCGTTCTCCGGTACGACCAGTCGGGGAAAACCGTGTTCCTCG
>NW_014554780.1:489459-489817 GCF_001313825.1 Dinoponera quadriceps
GGGGGGGGGGGGGGGGGGGTAAAAATTCGCGAGGAAACCAGCGAATGCCCGAAGCTCGCGGAAATCCGTGTACGGTGTGAAGATTCCGACGGCCCGGATTTCACGATCGAATTGCCGTTCTTTTTATCCCTCTCTTTGTATAAATACCGACGCAAGGGTAATAATCCGATAACAGTTACCGATCGTAAAACGGCGGACGAAATAATTAGAGCCCACGCGCGAATAATCAAATTAAATGCGAGCATTAAGGTCACGGTGAGAAGGGAAAAAGAAGAAGTGGAACGAAGTACTTAACGTCGAAAGTCGGGAATATACGTGGAAAATGGACTCGAGAGAAAGTGTGTGTGTGTGTATATAT
>NW_014554780.1:490140-616765 GCF_001313825.1 Dinoponera quadriceps
TGTGTGTGTGTGTGTGTGTGTGTGTGTGTGTGCATGTATGCACGTGTGTGTGTACGCGAGTGCGACGTCTGGGACAGTCGATATACATGCCTGATCCAGTAAATCAACACCGAGGATAATAGGTTCGTCGAAGTAGCACGTCGAGGAAGAGATGCATCAAACGCGTGCACGGTAAAACGCGCCGGAGTCGCGCGTTTCCGCAAGACGCGACCGTTGACATCCTTTCCTCACGAACCGCCACCTCGTAAGAGAGGGCCGATATCGGGCTCGCACGAATGACGTACACGCGGGTACGCATTATCGTGCAACGAACATGCAAGGAACATATGTTGGAAACGATCCTCTCTTGGAATTATCCCGCGAGCTCCGTGCGCGCGCGCCGTTTTCAGTAAGAGTTCTGATCCCAATTCGAGCGCGTTACACTGCACTTTCCCACTTTCTTCGCTCTCTGGCTGGAAGACGTCGGCCGCGAGGAGAGGATGTCGATCATCCTGACGCGAGAGCCGACCTTCGTCGTCGGAAACTCTCTCTCTCTCTCTCTCTCTCTCTCTCTCTCTCTCTCTCTTTCTCTCTCTGAACGACTGAGAAATATAAAAATATTTTTTTACTCGCGCCGGAACTTGTACCCTTTTTTTCTTTTCATCAATGATGGATCGTGCTGTTTTACTACGATGGCAACAAGTGCATGCGCTAAGATAAGTTCGAACGATGCACGAAGAAAACAAGTCTCGCTGGGACGGCAAATTTGTTACACGGGAAAACTATAATCTTGCTGCTGTAGCGAAACGTCATTGCGACAGCAATAAAATTCAGTTGACATAACCAAAGAAAATTCAGTTGACATAACCAAATTATTTTGTTGTTCATACGTCCAGCGACAAGTAATTAATACTCTTGACAAATCTTTCTGCTGTTCGAACAAATTTCCTCGCTGTCCAAACAAACGTTTCGCTGTCACTGTAACAAGAATCCGCTGCTCCGGCAAAATTTATTCTCCCGAGTGAGAATGAAGCGGATGAAATTTTCCCTGATTTTTTTCGCGCGAGAACCCCCCGCGAAAATGGCGCGTCCGAGATATCCAGGCGTAGCGAGCCAGTTTTTCGTGGCGGCTCTCAGAACTAGCGAGCGATAAATAATTGAGGAATCCTATTGCCACGACTTACATGAAATTTGTTTCGAGCACTTTGCTGTGCGGTTTCGCAATGAATCAACAATTTCATGTACGACGAGTGTTGCGAGAACGTCAAAGATCAACGCAATATGTACACACGCTTGCGTGAGAGTGTTAAGTAATGCAAAATGCCAGCCCCGCGGATATCTCGTTGATGAGCCTACAATGGACTGGTGCATATATGTTTCTTCCCTTCTCTCTTTTCGCGACACATAATATAATACGGTGATGTCATGTTTTAACAACGATCAGGTTGTCGGGGCTATTAACGCGTTGTGTAATATTCAAATATCGTTAAAATCGTCAAAAAAATCGCTAAGTCAATTATCCAACACACACACACACACACACATACACACACGCGCGCGCGCGCGTACGAATGATCTCTCGTGGATTATTAATTATCTAACCGCCATTGTAACACTTATTCGATATGTGTAATCGGACAAGAAATATGTGACCTGGTGATGTTCATTCTTTAAGTAATTACTTAAAACTTGTTAACCCGCTTGTTAACCCGCTGGTCGTCTAATTGTTGACACCGTCGCTCTTATTCGCCGAGTGGCGTGACGCGAATAATTCATTCGTTCTAGCAGCGTGTGCGATCATCGTTTTCGAATTCTACACGCTGCATTGCACAACGTCGCGATCGAAAGGGAGAGAGAGAGAGAGAGAGAGAGATCTTCACATAGCTTGTATTTACGTGTCGCGGAATTTAAAAAGTGAAATTTAAAAACAAAAATTTCCAAACGAGATGTCTCCTACGGGGAACAAAACACATTCCATTGCATAATAAATACATAAGGAAGAAGCCTATTGTAATCTTTGAATCGCGACGCGAAATGCTCGCGATGGAATTTTAAATGGCCGTTCTCGAGAGCGCAATCGTTTGTAAGACCGGCGTAATTTATGCCGCGAGAGAGGATCTCAAAGGTCGCTGTAACGAACAAATGTTTATTTGATTAATAAAAGCTCGCGCGAGTGAGAATGATAGCATACCGGCGCGTGCGGTTTGGCGATAATGGGAGATTTCATTTACAAAAATTACGCCGCTTAAGCGCACACTCGCGTCTCTTCGATAACAAAACCGCAGATTAATTAATCGGACGCGCGATATTGACTATTATTCCGCATGCTCGATGATGTCGACCCCCTTGAGGCGCGATGCGCCTTTTCAACTATTTCCGGTAACGTTCCCGCGAAGTAGTTTCACTTTGGCGCGCAGACAATCGCGAAAATCAATACCGTGTAGACGCGAATGACGGTTGTTTCGCCGACGTGGAGGACGATTGCGACACAATACCATTAAAGTGATCAGTGTCCGGGAAATCGGCCACGCAGAGTGTGTTCGTTCGGTCCGGAAGTGATGAAATCGTTTCTCAAGCCGCGCCACACGAAACCCGTTCTCTCGCGCTCCGCGAGATTGCTTTTTGTAACGTAGATCGTGTGTGACCGATAGGGGCGAAAAATCACAAACGCGAAAGTGATGAGTGAAAAATAAATGTTAATTGCACAGAGACGAATGAAAGTCTACAGGTGTGTCTTTCGAGAGAAAATCTTGAAGAGGATCTTCGAGTCGGGATCAAATTGAGGACGATCGAATCGAACACAATTCCGAATTCTTAACCATTCGCTCTTTCAATCAAATAGCGCCCTCGCACTGCTCCGTCATATGAGAGACCACACGATTCGCCAAGGCAAACGCGGTGCAAAGTTCTACGAAGTTCTTGCGATATTGGAGAAGGTCGCGCGCACAGTCGCTCGTTAAGAAACACACGCTATTTTCTGATTTTTCCAGCAAAACCGCTGGAAAATTTTCCTGCACGATATTATGCGCGATAGGTCGGTGACAATTCCGCGCAATTCCAATATTACGTCTAATATTACCTATTATCGATCATTATACACACGTACACATGCACACACGCTCGCACGTATACAAACGAGGACGCTCACGGGTCTTCAATTTGCTTTGCGGTCGAAACAGATGCCGTAACGACAGAGCCACGCTCGATCTCCGAGTTATAATAACAATAAAGTAATTGTCTTATCTGCGCTTCGATAAAGTGCAACGGTATGTGGAGAAGATGAAATGCTGACAAGCATCGTTGACAGTGCGGTAATGAGCGAATTGTCAAGGTGCATTCGCGGCATGATATCATCGTGTATAATTTATTGCATCCGGTAGGAAGAATGCAAGTGAGAATTGTGTAAGAATCTCGCTCGAGAGCCACTGTTAAGTCTGCGGATTAGGTCAAAGACCGATCTGTAATTAAGTAGAAATTCGCGATGTTTTCGCAAAAGAAAGACCTCGCCAAATATCAACGCGTAGGAAATTTACGACGTTATTAACGACGCGTTCCCGCCACAAAAGTACCATCGTGTTGAAATATCATTGCGAGAACCGACCGATCGACCGACTGATCTCGCCATTACTGCCCGCATTCGGTGTAATCCACGATATCTCGGTTACATGTTGGACGCTGCAACAATCGTCATTTAAGTGCGAATCATTTTAGGTAATCATTCGAAATCACACACAATAACTCTTTACTGTAATCGCGGTGGATAGCTATTTTTCTGTAACTGTAACCCAATTTTCCGTAATTATTATACAAAACCGTACGCGCGTGTAAATAGAAAAAAACTTGTGCTAGATTTAAGTAAAGAATTACTCCAGTACTCCTTAACAAATCTCTTCTAGCATTAACTAAATTTTGATCGGATCAAGTAAATATTACTTGAGTCAGGTAAAAATATGCCAATGAATACTGTAGTAATTATTTATTTGAGATCTGGCACTTTCTTTTCTGTGTAAGCACGTGATTTCTTCTTAACTTTGGCAATTTATACATTGTTGAAGACAGTTACATCACCGTTGAAGAAATTCTCGAGCGCGAGCGTATCAGCTATTTCTATACCGTCGTTATAACGTCGAGACTTTCGTTCTTTATGTCGCCACTCAAAGTGTAGCATTTTTCGATAAAGTCGAGCACGCTTTCTTCGATAAAGTCGAGATTGAGTAACGCCTATAAACGAAAATAGATCGGCACGGTCGCGATTGATTGCTTTCGATCGTCGATCGACGACGGGCGCGCGTGCGCTCACGATAAATTCGCGATGTCGCATCTGTCACGACGTACTCGAGATATCTTGGCATTCCGAGGGAAACGATCGCTATTTCCAGCAACGGCCGCATTTTCTATTCCAGTGACCGGCGGATCGTTGCATACCACGCTTTCTTCCTAATGACCTCGAGCGCGCACAACGCTCGACGAGGGCCGGGCGATGAAGTTGCGTTTAATTTCGCTTTTCGTCGTTGTCATGAATGAGCGTATGATCGTTGGGAGAACCGTAACATTCCTTAGGAATGAGTGGTCAAGGTCCTCCGCGTTGGGAAAGACAGTGACGTCAGAATACCCTCGGCGCAATTATAAACTGTTCATTCCAACAAAATGATATATCATAACTTCTCTAATTGATATTTAATATCTGATATTAAATCACTTCGTTTTCACGTGATTAAACAAATCCAAGTCAAATATATATAATAAATCCAAAGAAATATCTTTCTTCGTGTGCAACCAAATTTTCGTTTGATCTCCAGGCAAAGAAGGAAAATTCAGTTACACCAAAGGAATTGTTTTTTCTATGCACCAATGCGGGCACGCATGCATGCACGCATACACACACACACACACACACACGTTCGCACGCGTCACAATCGCAACGAAGTTTAATTTTTACTTTAACAACCGCGCTCAATAAGAGATTTAAAAGTGGCCATGAAAAAAAAACACGCGCGAAATCTCCGCCGATGACGAAGGAAGAAATCCGACGAGGAAGTTTCGACTACGTCGAAAATGTGTACTCTCCTCACGTGAGAAGGAAGAGAGATCTCGTTCGATAATTCTCGTCGTACATCTCGCATTCATTACAATTCTGAAAGCCTCCGTAATCTGTTTAACTTTCAGCGTGCCGATCGTGCTGAGTGACGTGTTTTTAAGTGAAACGAGAAAGAAAAAAACAATGCGTCGTCATTGAGAAGAACCGACACCGCCGTATATCCTCGCACCGTGAGATTTCTCGCGGAAAATTCATCCGAACCACCCGCGAGTCTCGCATCTCGAAAGTGAAACGATCGCAAGTGCCCCCGCGATGGATAACAAGGGATTCGAGAGCCAGGAGCAGCTGCAGCGGGAGAGGATCAAAAAGATGTTCAGCTGGAGCGACGGGCTCACTAGGTAAGTTCACTGGAGCGAATTGGCAAGTCGGTCACGACTCACTCCCGGATTTCGGCGGATCCTATTTTTTTTTCGGCGCAGGAACTTTACGTAAGCGGAAACCTCTCTTGTGAAAAAAAAAAAAAAACAGTCGCAAGGACACGGTGCGCGTGTGACATGTTGTCGAAAAATTAAACGTCATTTGCCAGCGGGACCAAAACAATGTAATGACGATAAAATGCGTATAATAAAGAAGTAGAAATAATTAAAAGTAATTAGAAGGGAACGGACATCCGGAAATCTTTAACGAGTAAGCGGATTTCTTTCCAGAAAACGTACGCGCAGAGCAGACCGAAGGATTAATGATCGCGCATGATTATGGCTCGCTGGCCGCGTACGAAAATATCGACCTGTTCGATTTCGCTTTTCGAGAGTCTCTAAATTACACGTCCAAATTCACCGTGTAGATGGCGGATGTGTTTTACGGTCCAGCAGGACTTTCTTCGTCGCGGATTTCTAAGAAAGCTCGCGCGCACCACGTGCTGTGCGCATGCATAATTCGCGACGTCGGTGTCGATATGGTTCACCGATCGATCTCGATATTTGCATATGTACGATATATTTACAGCTACGCAATATCCCGATTTTAATAGATATTCATAAATCTTATCACACATGCAAAATAGGCTTAGCAACTGCAATAACGACGTCTGCGACGAGAGCTCGGTGCAAGTATGAGTCTGCGCGATTTTGTAATCGTTGCAAAAACACGACACGCGTGTGCAGAATCCGCCAATTCGTTCGGAATATAAATAGTCGTTTTATGATAAACAGGCGTGGTTCAAAGCGGCATTCCGCTTCTAAAATCCTACGTTGAGTCCTGCGCGCGCGATACAAACACTTTCGATTGCACGCATCGCGTATGCCGCGTTCTTTTTTGTTCGTTTTTTCTTTCTCTCCTTCCTCTTCACGAAATTAATTAGCATATTACGATGAACAGGAGAGGACTGTATCGCGAAAAAAACTGTTGTTCATCGCCGACGCCAAGCCTCTCTCGGCAACGTGTAAATTAAATATAAATTATAAGTTAACACGTCCGGTCATGTTAAGTGATGTGATTTAAAACGACGAGAAATATATAAGGGAAATACCTCAGCTAAAATAACACACTTGGGTTGGCAATGCACCCCATTCCTTTATTATAAATTGAAACATGGCTGCCCATATGCTGATATTTAATACTTTTCCCCTAATTCCCCGTATTTAATTTCTCATCCCTTATTCCTTTCATCGTCCGAGACTTAATATCTACCAGAAGCGCTTGAAGTCGATTCCCTCGCGAAAAATCCTCAAGCTTCCGAACATTTCTACCTTCTAACGTTTTCATCGAGGAAACACAAGTTTCGCTGGAACAACACATTGTTTGTTAATATAGTGACGGCAAAAGAATTTGTTATAAAAAAAAAATAATTTCGCAGTCGTAGAAAAACATCGTTGCGACGAAGTAAGAGAATTTATTTAGTGGCTTAAACAAATGATTTTGCTGTCCATGCATCCAGTAAACAGCGATTAGTACTCCAAACGAATCTCTCTGCTGTCCGAAGAATTTCTTTTTGCTGTCACTATATTAAAAAACAATTTGCTGATTCTCCAGCAAAATTTCTTTTCTCCGTTAATTTCGATCTCGAAAGGACCGCCAGCGGGTGTTCGAGGCGTAGAATTTCAAGGCTGCCTCGTTCAATAGTCCCCTTCGGTCCCGTTAGGTATGCACGATCATTATTCTTTTTCTTCCCAGCATCGCACAGCTTCCGTAGGAGCTGGCGAGTTACGCGGCAATGAAGCCTCGCGCGGCTTACTTCGGCTCACGAGGCCGTAGTCGCACGTGAAAGTGGCCACCATGCGGTGGCCGGCAAGCAAGTACAAGCCAGCAGACCGAACTACGTTTTGCCTGGTCGTACAGCATTGTGTAGTGAAAGGACAAACGCAAGCGAAACACGCACGACTGTACGTAACGCATCATCTTCGCAGGCCAGGACGTCTTCGCGGCAGTAGCGGATTTCCGACGGACGACTTTTGCCGTGAAACGACCGTATGAATTTCGCGAATTTCTCCAACCGTTTCGTTTCAAGCGTCTGCAGCGTCACTGGGAGAAAAATATAGTTATTTTCGACAACGGCATCTTTCCTTCATTTTAACCACACAGGAATAATCGAGAGAAGTATTTTTCTCGTAAGCGTTACTGTAGTGACAGTAACCTTACGTGCATGTTCTTACTGTTACTTTTGTGTGGTTAAAATGTAAAAAAAGGATGCCGTACATGTCTGAAAATAATTATAATTTTCTCTCAGTGATTCATTAGTGGGACGGTTGCGCAATTAGGAAAACAATTGATCGAAGTAAAAAAATGCCCGCTCCAAAAATGACACCGGTCGTTTCGATTCCGAGACAGCGAGACATTCGGAGGTCTCGAATACGACGGTGGTCTTTCGCGAACGACGCGTTTTATGCTATTGCATAATCCGCCAATGTCCTATTACGCGGCTACGAAGAGCGCTGTAAAATCCACGGACGCGCGATTCGTTTTTATTTCGACAGGTAAATGCATAATGTAAACAGACGTAGCTGGAAGTGCGTCTTTTCGTTCTATCGCGATGCGATTTTCATTTTGCGGAATTTTCACGACCGAGAATGACAACGATCATCATCGGCAATTGTAAAGCGTCAATCGCGACCAGGTGTTAAATCCTAATCGACATTACACGCCGCGTTTTAGCCTCTTAAAGAAATGAACCAAAATTTTCGGTTCCACGTTTCAGAAACTAAAGACTTCGACTCACGTCTCTTGTCGACGTGTTAAAGTAAAACGCCTAGTCAGCTTCAAGTCAAAGTTTTCTTTTCAACCATTCGTTAGCGATCCGATTCGATAACGACAGGCAATAATTTCTCGCGACGTTTAATTTGACAGCGCGCGCTAATGATCTCAGCGATCGTTGTCGAGATTGCGCCGAGGCAGCAGCAGGTGTAAAGTTTCGAAAATGAAGTACACCTGTACACCAATAGATGGCACCACGACTTATGTTACGGTAGAACCAGCGAGGATCGAATTAGCATAAAACTTTTTCTCGAGTTTCGCAAGTGCCTTGAGTCAAGAAATTCATCGACCCGTTAATCGCCGCTGCACACTGAAAGGAGGACTTGGTAATATGTAATAAAATTTGATAGTTGCTACCGAATAATCTTGATGAAATATTGCGGAACAAATGTTTGACAGTAGTTACGAAATAATTTGATTGGATGAAATAAATAATGATGCTCTTCAATGAATATTTTTCGATAAATTAATTAATACATTACGGTAAATGAAAAGTATCGAAAGGGAATTGTATCAGTAAACGTTTTGATTTCCGATACGAAGCTTCTCGACGCGTAAATCTCGAATAATATTTACGTTAAAAAACAAAAATACAAAACTATAAAATTGATGAAATAAAAGTACTTCATCCTCTAGAAACAATTTTCCTCTGTAAATATGTGGAAAGAATAAAAGATCAATACTGAATATACATGAAGAAATCCATTTGAAAAATAAACATCCTCGATATTTATATTTTCTAATGTATCTCCCCTGTTGATCTCACGATATTACTGAATGCTAATGTTTTAACCACGCCAACGTTTTTTAGATAGTTTTTAATCACGCAAACGTTTTTTACGTAGTTCTACTTTGACAACATAGAATCGATTATATTAGTATCGCGGGCGAAGATCATTTTTCCGCTCAATTTTCATCATTATCTTTTATTTTTTTCTAATTCAGTGAATGAATTATTTGTTTAATTTTGCGAAACTATCGCGCAGTTAGCGAAATAATCTTTCCCGCAATTATACGTATATCTTATTATTTAATATTAATATTGTGTGCCTTCGGCGACGTGATCGAGCGTCGTCGCTGCCGCTTCTGAAGTGTTTTTAAAGTCTTTCTATCCCGACCTCGATGGCGAATGGAAAAACAGATTCTGCGAAAGTGCGAGCATAAAAGTTAGATGATATTCCTGTACAACGTATACATATGTTAATCGCAGGTTAATTATTCGTGACGATATTCCGGTAAAAAATTGATGCCGAAACTCCTCCTGGTCGTGCGCGAACGCGCAAACAATTCTGCGCTTTTGTTTTCTCATTCTTCGCAGCGGATAATCGTCCGCGAAATTCGCCGGTGACTTCTCTCGGAGGTCCGTTAAAATTTTGTGACGAATAATCCTGATAATTCGCCTAATTAATGGGCTGCCCTTGATAAGCTCGTACGGATACTTAAGGAAAATTTGAAGGCTGACACCTTTTATAGTATGACATAGCTTTGAGCCTTTTTCATTTTCTTCGATGACCTTCTGCCATCGATAAAAATTGTCAGTACATTATTAAATAATGTTTTAACTGCAAAAGTTTCGGCTTTTAATGTTTCGTAAAAATCCCTACACAGGAAAGAAATTACTGTAATAAACGCTCCAATACTTCTTAACAAATATTTATTTGGATCAAATAATGTTCGCTTGTACCAAACGAAGATATTTTCCAAGTAAATTATCCAAGTAAAATATTCACTTGATCCAAGTGAAAATTTGCCACGAAATCTTGGAGTAATTATTTACTTGAATCCAGCATCTTTTTTATTCTGTGTACGAACTCAGCGAATAATCCGATACTATTAGAGATCCCCTAATTACCCTCGCAAATTTTCTTACTAATTCCTGCATAAGCTCTTATCGTCTAATTACCGCCGACAATTAACGACCATCGTGCACCGGATCCACGCTAATCCCCCGACTCGTTTCTATCGACGTTCCGATCAAATTAACATACAATCGCGTTTTCGCTGAAACCACGAAATCCGAGCACGGAGCCGGTAAATTCTCTACGTTATTCGCGTCGTATATTTGCATTCGTTAAATACTAATTACATTGAATACTAATTAAAGTAACTTTCTGTGCAGGAATTAGACGCGTCTAGGCGGGTCAACCGCGGCATTAAGCATGTCGTGTGACTGTTTCTTATTGCTCTGCAGATTCACACGAGTGTCATCTCGATGTGCAACAATATGCCGATCGCCTTGCGTTGGCGATACAATTTCAACGTGCGTCAGCCCACTCTTTGAGCAGATTTCCGTATATATAAACCTGTTATAAATATTTAATATAACCCAGAAACATAACTGAAATATGAAAAAAGTAGCGAACACGGGACACATCATTTTCACTTTATCGACCATACGCGGAAATACGATGGCACGGATAACGTTTCTCGCTCATTTGTTTAACGAGCATCGGCACGTCGGAAAGTCACTGTTTCGCGACAACAAGCTGTACCATCTCGCGATCTCTCGTCCCGTCACGTCGTCTGAGCGATATTAAAAGATCACCGAACGTCACGCGCCGTATCTAATTAGAAAAAGACACGTTCCCATTTGACATTTTGAATTCTTCCGCCGGAGAAGTCCCCAGGGGCAGCGCGGGACCGAGCAAGAACACGCGTATGTGCACCGATATCTCGGCGGTAGACGTAAATGACCCTTTTTCTTTCTCATCGAAACGGTCGGTTGTTATAATTCAGAGATACGCTGCACTTTTTATATAGTTACGATAAAGGAAAGACTGTAGCTGTAGCTGTTTTCTTTTCAGTCAACACACCTGAAAATATCAGGTATATGAGACGAGTGTTGTAAAAATATAAAGGAACATAGAGTGAAGCCACGGAATATAATGGGATGTAGTTGATAACTTTTTACAAAGATGTTGCCATGTAATTAAATATTTTGCAATAATTACTTCTAGATGTCTCTTACCGCGTGTTGTTATCACTTGTCAGTATTATTCTTAGCTGAAAGTTGCCACAAATTGTTTAATGCGTTTGCCGTGCTTTCCGTGATTGAGTTGCAGTTTCTTTGCAAAAAGTAAGCAATAATAATATCCTTTTTTTTTATTATACTCATATAAATACACTTACGTTATCAAACGATCTTTCCTTGTCATTTTAACAACATAGCACTTGTGCAAATATCGATTATCTGTGATGTTTTAAATTAGCCAAAGCAAACTAATACATGTAAAAGCATAATGGGGCGCATTAGTCCACTGAGCATAATAAATATAATGGATGTGCCGTGGTTATTATGCACCGTGGCACAGAAATAAAAGTGAAGTTAATGGCTCTCCAATGTAATCCTCCTAACCTCTTATGTTATGTACGGAACGGGTGTTATTAATAGAAACTTGACGTATGTTAAAGAAGATATTGAAGTGGAACGTAATCACTTCTGCTGTATTAAGCATTGTAATACATTCCTACATATATTACGTGTTCCACGTCACTTTCGACAAGTCTTAAATATTAATTGTTGAGAAATAAACAGCAAGAAAAGAGAAATAGACGGCAAGAAAATGTGTTACATGGAAAACAATAATTTTCCTAGCAAAAGTCGTTGCGAGACCAAACAAATTTATCTGGCACAACCAAAGTATTTCGCTGTCCATATATCCAGCAATTGATACTCCTAACAAATTTCTCTGTTGTCCAAACGAATCTGTTTTGCCGTCGCTATGTTAACAAACAATCTGCTGTTCTAGCAAATTACCTCCGCGTTCAACCTTTCCTCTCAAAATTCGACCTCTCTCGCCAACGAGAGCGAAAGAGAGAAAGAGACATCCGTTTCGTTTAATTATGAACGCGCCCATTAAACATGCTGTTACGTGAGTATCCGCAGAAGTTTCTCTTACTCTGTTATGTC
Source organism: Dinoponera quadriceps (assembly GCF_001313825.1). Taxonomy (NCBI): domain Eukaryota; kingdom Metazoa; phylum Arthropoda; class Insecta; order Hymenoptera; family Formicidae; genus Dinoponera; species Dinoponera quadriceps. The sequence continues at coordinate 502,317 of NW_014554780.1, forward strand.
ATGTATTATTAATGCTTTGTCACTGAAAAAGCATGCGCGAACGCGAGACAGAAGAGAAGAGAAACACAGAGAAAGAGAGAGACAGAAAGAAAGAAAGAAAGATAGAAAGAGAGGTCCAAAAGAATCGTCCTTCGCGATCCCATGCACGAAATTCCAACTTCGGGCTCGGGCAATACGCGGGAGGAATTCCTAGACGACCAAATATCGATATCGCAGTATTGGCGAAGCCTCGTCGGACGTTTGATCGCTCTTCCTGGGCTTTACGTAACCCAGCAGCAGCTGGACTGACCGCTTTCACGTCTACGCCATATCTTCGGCCGCGTTTAGCGACCCGCTTCGCGCCAACAATCCCAGTGACATTTTCTTACATGATTTGATTGACGAGCGATTCCAAGCTCATTACAACAACACAACAACAAGAGTTCAAGTTGTAGTGCGCGATCGCACGACTGTGCTCGTGAGAGAGAATCGGCGAATCTATCGGCACGAGCCACGTCGGACGCTAATTTCAAGGCTGTGACATGTCGCGGCGGATTTCGGCGTGAATCGACGCGACGAATGCCAAACTCTCGCGGTGATGTAAACCCGAGACGGAAATCGAATATATGCCGTGTGAAACATTCCGTACGGAGGTAAACGTACGTGGCATTGTTTGAGGAAGATCAGGAAGGGACTCGAAGATCCTCGCTGAGAAACTGCGCGCGCGGTATCGCGCTTGCGTAACTTCCGCGAAGATAAGGAACCAGCTAAGTGCAATTGGCGAGTTGAATCACGTAATATAAATAAATCAGCGGCTAATAAATTATCATTATCAGGGAGATATATGAGAGAGATTCCCAGGTAATTGTAACATCTAAACTATAATATCTCATAATAATAACGTCTCTCTAAATATAATCCAACCGGCTTTGTCGGAATCTCTTTCATAAAGACAGGCTCGAAGAGCCTTAGGTGAGATAAAGAAAGCCATCTTCCCCTCTGAGAGGATAAGCAAATTTCGAAATTTTCACCCACGCACAAAAAGACTCACCGTTACATTTTCTCTTTCGGCCTATCTCGAAATAGGTCAAGGCTGTCCACTGTCAAAATCGAGCGGAAGGAACGTTCCCCGAATCTTTTAGCGAAACCAATGCCACTCTTCGTCGATGATCGCGTAACGAGGATCGCGTGCTGTCGCTTGACCCGATAGTCATCGAGTACACGCGCACTTTGCCGGAGCAAGACTTTCGCTTTTACACGGACGACGCCCGACACCTTCTCCGAGACGCACGCGGACCTTGTGACATCCCGGCGGCGCGAATCGCACGATTTTTGTAAGATTCACGTTATTCGATAATACTCTATAAATCTCAACGTCCGATTTAAAAATCTGGCGAAAGAAGCAATGCAAAGAGAAGGAAAAGAAAAGAGGAATATTGCCTTTTTACTGTCTTTACTGTCGCAGACTGCTGAAGACACGAATTACGGAGATGCGGATTTGCGGTAAAAATGCGCGCGACAAGTTGCATGAATTTTCATGCCGGTTCATCGATCACACTTCGAATCGCGGTGTTTATATTGTATTTTCGTCGTGTATTTAAGCACACACATACACATATACTTTATACATAATAATAATAATAATATACAAAGTTGCGCAAGATTACATTTCGTAACAAGAATAAATGACACATTTATATTTTCAGTATTTGCCACTATAAAGTAATTTTTTTGCTGTATTTTTTTTTTCAAGCGCAAACATCTTGCTTTCGGATCTAATCCGGACCGATCGGCTCCTAGTGCTCACGTTCCATGATTAAACATTTAAAAGTCATGGGATATACGGTTTATAAAGGAAATCCTGGTGTCCGATTTCGACAACCTTCCGATTTCGACAACCTTCCGATTTCGCATTTCTTTTCCAAAGCTGTTTGGTAACTTTTCGAAACGGAACTCATTCGTATTACGATGAAACATTAAAACGAATTTATGGTCCTTCTGCCGGTTGATTATCGCATCGGCGTCGTCGACGATTAGCCCGATCGTTACAACGACTTTCATCAGACGATCGCGCGGAGAACATAATCGCAAGTGGACATACCGCTGGGCCCGCTATGAATGAACCACTGAATATAGAAATCAATTCTATCGGCACACATGCGCGAATCGCCCTGGGCTCGAAAAAAATATCGAAACGACGTATTTACGCGCTAGCCATCTCGAGAAACTGCTTTCACTTTCCGACGCAGCAGGATAACGAAAATCTCGCGACCACGCAGCATCCGCTTTCAGATCTTCCGCACGAGCGAGCGTGAACTTCCGACCGCGCGGGTAAACGATTTTTAATACCGCGCATTCCTTCGATCCGTGATGACGAAACCTGTTAAATAGATCGTCTTTTTGACACTTGACGAATGTTTACGTTTCGATCATGAGGGAACGACTGATTTACATGTAATTTTGCTACGACAGCACAAAAGTTATTCGGCCAGCACGTTATTTTTCTCCACGCACACACAGAAAAATACATACTGCATTCAAGAATATTAAATTCCAACATTAAAATTAACACTTAGATTTACTCATTCTAATTAACTTAATTTAACTTTTCTTCGATAAAGTTTATAATATTCTTGAGAAGAGAATAAATTCTTCTCTCGAGCAAACGATAATGAACTTCTCTAATATTTGTGACAAATATATTTTAACACTATCATCAACAAGTACTTTTTGCTCAAGATAACCATTAAAAGAAAAGAAATAAAAACTGAGTAATTGTTTCTTCTCGCAATACAATAATATTTTTCTCCGTATAGATAATGGAGGATTTTATAAGTAATTAAGAAGTACTAAATACCTGACGTCAGATTCGCGACTTTGCGACGTCTCGGAACAACGACGATGAAAGCGATAACCTCCAGGTTTTCAAACTGGTTACTGATTTTTGACGATCTCAACCGGTCGCTCCGTTTCGAGGAAACGCTTTACTCGACCGGGGATCACGGTGAATCCCGGCAAATTCTCATACACAAAGGCATTCCGCTGGACGTGTCGTGTTTGCGAATTCGCAAAGATTCGCGATCGGTGGTCCAACATAGGACTCGACGACCTCGACACACAGTATTATGCGTGCCTCGGCTCGAGAGCCGGGCCTCTCTCTGTACGCAACCGGAAGTCCGAGCCTGATGAATTTCTCGCTGAGTTATTGCCAACGAGGGACAGTCGCGCTCGTCGTTGCAGCTTCCCTCGCTTGGGACCGCCTGCGAAACACGCTAATGCGTGTAATTCGTGTCTGCCTTGGAAATATCCGTGCGGCAATCGATGCGTCCTCGCGCGCGCATAATTAATGCCTCCGACGGAAAAAACGTACAACGGCCGCTTAAGTGGCGTTGTCGCAAGCTGAGGAGAGACAATAACGGCTCGATTTCTCGCGTATATACCGGTAATTTCTCAAACTACAATTTTGAGGCAGCGTATTTTCTCCCGTGGAAAGATCGTTCACTCTCTCCCTCCCTGTTTTCCTTTGCGCAGAATTTTTACGGAGGATCATTTGCACGGGTACAGAAAAGTAACGCGGTAAGAGGCCGGAAATGTTCCTCATGGGCGTTCACAATTGCCGAAAATTAAAGACTGCAATTTTTCATTCACCGTTAAAATGGCTGAAAATTCGAGCGAAATGAATATCGACCGATCGACGCTCGTGGAGTTTCCGCAATACGTTTCGGATGCAAACGCCCCGAGAAATTCGAGCACTGTCCGCCATTCGGCGCGTCCCCACCTGTATCGACGAGCGGTCCAATTTTCGGCGGGAAAAAAGGGATCGCAAAATCCCCGTTATTTAATCAGGCTCGCATTACGTCAGACGGCGTAGCCACGGTTGCGCAATGTCGGGGAAAGTACAGAGACCGTCTTGACCACCGTTGTGCTTGCTGCTTGTTGACCTAAAAACAAATTGTCGATCGCTGCGAGAGAACAATCGTATGCGGACAATGCTCGTCTGCGTGCGAACTTGCGGCGAGGCGCATATAATATTATTTTCGTTGCTGTCGACGTTCAACATTCGCGTATGATACGGGGGAAAAAAAAACAGTTAACATATCGGCGGGAGTGTCGATATTTGAATTGCCTTCGTCTCGTTGCGGAAACAGTTTGCAATGCAGATATATCAAAACGTGTTAGGAAAATATTTTTCTTCGTGAGACGTCATTTGCAATTTGCTCAAAGACCTCTTTTCAAGAAACGGCAGACACGGAGGAATTCGTAATGCGTACTAAAGTCCCGAGCGCGATACGCTGATCTCGTGATAAATGCGTATCGTTGTTGCCAAGATATCCAAAGATCGGTCGGCCGAACAACCAACCAAAAGAAAAGCCGCAGAGAAAAAGATAATTCTGGATTTAATATACATGTTTGTTTGGGTTTTGTTGTTTGGGCTTGTTTAACATAAATAATACAATCCAATATTAAAAATCATTTGTTGGATGGAAAAAAAAACCCGTTTTATCCTATTTTCCCGCGGATCTCTTCGGTCCCAAGGATACCAAAATTTGCTTAGAAGTCATATTCAGTTAAAAACCCGCTACAATTACTTTCTTTCCGTAAAAAGGATATATAAGAAATAAAAAATAAAATCGAGGAGAAATTGGAAAGAAAAAACACGAATTTTCTTTGAAACTTTAAAACTGTAATGTAAATCTTGTCAAACTCTTGTCGAACGCGGCTGAGAGCTTTTGCGATTAAAGCAAACGACCTCGACGACAAGTTTCGGTGTGTCATTAGTATTTTCTCGCGGACTTCCATCTCGTTTTCTCTAATGGCACCCGAGGCATCATGGGTGGGTATATAGTGATACGCGTTTGCATACTTTACGCCTCATACGGGGAGGACGACCTCCGCATGCAAGACGATTGCTGAGGGCCGTGCGTGCAGCGCAAAAGGATCGAAAAAGGTGAAAGACCGGCTCTACGGACGAGAGCAGCGCGGCTATTTCAGGCGATCGAGGTCGCCGAAGGATACACGCAGCAGAGCGCGCTCTCCGTGTTCCGGGCGTTTAAAACCTCGATCCGAGCATCGTCATCGTTGCTACGGCAACATCTCGCGGCGACGTGACGCGTGTAGTTTCCTTCACCTCGCCAACCCGTGGCAAAAAGCTGTTAAATACGACAAGACGGTAGAGACGCAGACGCGTTCTGCGAATCTGAATGTCGGGAATTAAGTATTCTTACTGACAATGTGGACGGCGGGGGTCGCGCGCGACGCGTTAGTCCCGGCCGAAAACGGCCGCGACAGCGCGTAACGTCGAAAGAAATGGAATTAATCGCGTGGAATTGGGAACGACTGCGCGGAAATCTGCTAAACAGTATATCATCGCGTGTCTATTAACGAGGGAAAAAAGATTCAGACGGAGATAGGAAAAAAACGCTGCGAGTGCTCATGGGAAGATATGTCGCGATGGCAGTGAGTAATTATTACCAATTAATGTACTTGTGTAGTTATTTATCTATTCTTTTAATCAAAAAATCAGGGAGGAAACGCTCTTTTTGACAAATTATTTAACGGCGATCCGAGATGCACTGAGGGATCTGAATCGACGTAAACAATCGAGGACCGTATTCTGGACTGCAAATCCAAGTGTTATTTTTATACGCATAAAATAAGCGTCTAAAAATGATACGTCCGAATGAAGCTCTTTTTATATGTTTCATGCTGTTTCGGGTTACGTCATTTAAAACGTTTAATCGTAAATTAACACGTAAATCGTAAGTTAACACGTCCGATCGTGTTAAATGACGCGAGATCTACGGCAAGAAATGTGTGAGAAAAGCTTCTGCTAAAATAACACACTTGGATTTGCAATGTATCGTGAGCTAAATGTGCCTTTATGATTCGAAATGAAACGACATTGTATGTGACGATTGTGTAAGAAAAACGAAACTCAAAATCGAACTCCCAAGGTCGCCTTTAATCCTTAGAGTACAGACCACCTGTACGAGGTTTGATGAAAGTCTTCACTGTGTGCGAACAGCTTAAAGGCTTTCGACGTTCATTATGTAATGTTCTTTTGCATATGCGGTAGGAGTTAGGTGGTACAATTTATCGGAAGAAATGAGGACATCCAAAAGTTCGGCTTCATTTAAAAATAAATTGTACACCTGCCTTTTGTCACGAGATAAGAATCGGAGTTAAGATATTGCGACTTTCTTTTAGAATTGATTTGTATTGAATTTACGTACGAGGTCTAAATTATACCGTGCTTTAAAGTTAAGATTAAATATTGTAATAGAAAGTTACCTCTCAGGACGATAATGAACGATATTCTCTCTCTATATGCAAGCAACATTTTTTTTAGACGTCTTCGTTCGTCAACATTGTAATGATTAAGGACAGTGGCAGACGGGAAAACGTAAGCAATAAGACTTGAGTAGCAAAAAATTTACCAAACAGCCGATTATTTTCCCCATGGTCAGAGAATAATCGACCGTGATTAGTCAATTTTCTTGCTACTTACCGTCTATGGTAATCATGAAATATGCAGTAAGACGCAAACAGTGAGTTAACTGACCAACTGGATTACTCTTACAGTCCAAGAATAATCGACTGTAGTTGGCCAATTATCTTACTGCTTACGTATCGTCGCATACTTTACGGTTATTGCAGACGGTCCTTAAGGGCATCTTTCCTGTCGTTCTGTTTTACCGTAAATTTGTTAGTGCTCGTTATTAACTGCGCATAATTAAAAATCCTTTTGCAGAATTATAATTAAACACTGCGAAAAAAAAAGATTTAACAAATTATTATAAAAACTTTCTTCGTTTTTCGAACAAAGCCCAACCGTCCTCGTCTACATTAACGCGTGTGTATTGTAATTGCGCAAAAGGATTTCTCATCCTGTGCAGCCAATAACGAGTACTAACAAATTTGTGAACATTTAAAACAGGACAATTCGAAGATTCGCGGTGTTTCGCGCAGAAGTTCGCTCCCTCATCCTTCATCCCGATGCGCTTCGGCTCTCAACATCCGGTCGATTTCCTCGACTCGGTCTGTCGTGTTTCTAATGTTACGCGGAGAGGATATTATCCGCTCACACCGCCGCAAGACTCGAATGATTTGCACGGTCGTTAACCTTCCTCAACCTGTTTCCTCGTTCGCCGTCAAATGAATAATCGGAGGGAACTTTTCACGCCGGCGGGAAGAAATCAGACTTCGTCTAAGCACATTAATACCGGCTCGTTGGGATTACACGAGTCTTTGTTACCTAATCCGCGTGTAATGTATCTCTTTCTATTTTAAACGAGGCGCTCTATTTTGACGTAAAAGGCGTTATATAAAGCGCCGTCGTAGAATACACACACACACACAAAACCGTCCGCGGGAAACCGTTTGCGCGGAAGCCGCCCGTGTCTCTCTGTATGGAAATCGGAAGAGGGATAAGAACGTTAAAAGATCGGGAGAAACAAAATGGAGCAAAAAAAGAAATAATCCGCCGTATATCAGCACGCTAGCGCGCACACGCGCACGTGTGTTTTGCGCGCGCTAAATCGGCTCGAACGATCCGGCGACGTCGAGGGAATCCCCATTGTCTTATTATCGACGACGACAATGGCGCGGCAAGGTGTTTTGCCGAATCGAAACCGCCGGAAACGATTAAGCCGCGCGCAAAACGGGTTTGTCGAAGTCGGTGACTTGTGCCCTTGCGACTCGCAATTAGCCAGCTAATGCCGCACACTAAGCGTCGAGATCACGCGCCGCGGAGTCGTTCGCAACGATGAGACGCCAAAATCGCGAGTCGCGGGGCAACGGGAAAAATCTCGGTCACGGGAAATAAGGAGCCGGGGAGAACCGAGCGCATGCGTACGTGCTTTACGTGCATATGGCATCGTTCATGCGGGTCGTATTACCGCTCACCGTGATAAAATTTGCGAGAAAATCACGCGCAGCGTGTGCGCATACTGGAAAAAGAGAGTTCGTTAAACAGTTATAAAAAAATAATAACAATAAAATAAATAACAGTAATAAATAAACAGTAGAACTAAAATGTAGGCTCTGGAAAATTCCATTCCCTGTGTAGCGTTAAAGGAAATAATTTCTTTATAAAAAAACATTACTTTCGTTTCAAATAAATTGATAATTTGTTACTTAAGATAAAGATACATATTCGTTGGAAAGTCTGACAATCGTACTTATTAATCGAAAGGTTAGTTTCTTCGGAACGTGCCGGTGATGAAATTTGTTTGGATGCAATAAAATCGATTGAATTGGAAGGAATCTTCTTCTTCGCAGTGTACAGAGAGATAAATCCCACTCTTGGAGTTAAGCAACGCTCTTGCGAATTTAACGCGAGTCTCGTGATAAAAACGTATTCTTACGTGGCGCGCCTTATAAAACACTCGCCGTATAATGAGCAAGATGCAAATAAGGAGCATCAGGAAGAAGAAGCAGGAGCAGACGCGAGCGAGGCGGGCGAGCGCGTGAAGTAATAAGCGACGAGGGGAGAGCCGGTGGCGTGACGCGTTCACGTCGCCGAGGACCAGAAACGCAAAATTACGTCAAGCATTACGCGCGGAAGTTGATATAAGCGGCGAGGAGGAAGTTAACGCGCGCGTCAGGATTGACAGGAGCGGGAGCAGAAGAAGCGGAGAAAGCGATCTCGCCGAAACGGATCCCCGTGCACTGACGTGCCCCGCGAGGAACGGCCTTTCGCGAGGTAACAACAGGTGGTGGTGGGAAGGTAACTACGGTGCGCGCCGAGATGAGCGAAAGCGCGTCGCCGCGTGGTCGAATCGGCGATCAGTCGCGCGATCGCAAAATAACACCGGACACGCCGCGACGACGGCTGCAGGCAGCGTCGTTGCGGTGAAGTACAATATAACGTCAAGTGCCCGGGCGCTCCTTTCTGCGCTATTACTATCGCGTACTCAACACCGGCGGAGATCAATGAGTGTTAGATAATTCACCTTTGCCGATCGGAAAAGAGAGAAAATTAAGGAAAACCAGGCGTGAGCCGGAGCTTAATGGTACGGTGAGAAGTAAAACTACGTGGAGAAAAATAAGTCTCAGTTTCTGCAACTGGATGAGGACTGGACGAAAACTCGAGGACGAGAAATGAAAACTCAGTGAGGAGGAATGAAAACTCGGAATGACGAGGAATGATATCTTTGTCGCCGCGGCTGAGAAGGCGGTGTACATTTGTTTATTTATTTATTTACAGTATGAAAGGGAAAGTTTCTTTTTTTTATATAAACGAAATAATAGAACTAAAGTATGTGAAATAGCGATAAGGACGAAAAGGAGAAAAGGAAAAAAAGAAAGGATTTACATTTCTTTCAACTTAATGTTTCTCAGCATACTGTGAGACATTAAAGAAGATCAATAAAAGCGGAAAATTTATTAGCTGACATGTTCAGACGATTAATTATCATTCAGGTTAAGACTCGGATGAGATAACCAAGAACAATTCACTACTGAGTGGAAACTTCCTTACACAAAGAGAAAAATATTTGTCTACCGCTAAGAAAAGCGATTGTTCAGTTTACTTGTCTTCTTTTAAGCAATAACAATTTTTAACAAAGAGTATTTTCTTGATAATAATCTTCAAATATACTCATCACAAATTTTAGAAAAGCTCATTATCGGATACTCAGAAGAATGTTTGAGTATTTTTTTGCGTGCAGGAATCTTTCCGTTCCTACACAGAAAAAAAGTGTCGGACTCAAGTAAATCATTACTTCAGGCCCCTCCCCCCCGGCCCTAATTTTTCGGCTCCACGAATACCTCATCCCGAGATTCGAACGCCGTGTTCCCTCGTACCAGACCTTCGACTTTGGCTCAGCTGTTTCTTCGTTCTTCGCTCTACTCGAGATAGCCGCAGGACGCGAGAGCGTCGTCGAGCGAGAGACGCGGGCTGGGAATCCCGAATCGGAAGTGATGATCAGAAGAGAGAAAATCGTCGCGGGGTCGCGGAGTTGAGGACACGGGCGAAGAACGCGGCGTCGCGAGACACGCTCGGTGACGGAGCAGCAACAGGTGGAGGAGGGAGGGCGACGAGGGGGCTCGAGCCACCTCTCGGGTGGAGGGAAAGCGTTCGCCGAAAAGAGACGAGCGAGGGTCCGCGAGGAAAGGTGCGAGCGGGATGGCGCTACGAGTGTCGGCGGGCACGAGTCCGAGTCTGGGTACCCCTCGCCTCAGTCTCGCGTCAGGACTCGAAAGTCGCGGAGGACGGTATCAGCGATCGATCGGTCGGCTGCTCGCTTGACTGGCTGACTGCAGCTCCTCGAACCGTGCGCGCGATCGCCAGTCCCGTTTCTTCGTCCGCCGCTCGTCGTCGATTGATAAAATACCGCGAGGTCTCTGCCTTCTCAGGTGCCCTGGTGTCGGCTGCGTGGTCAGTGAGCGTGATCGGGGGTATCGTTGAGACTAGGGGGTCGCGACTGTGGGATCGTCGACTGGTGAAACACAGCCCGATGCTGCCGGTCGCCGGCTGTTCTCGCCGTCCGTCGACCGCGCCGACCTCCGGCCGAAATCACGCGTGACTTCGGCGGACCTCGACGAGCACAGGGATCTCGCCGGGACGGATAACGTCGCGGGGCTGCGAAAGGTACGACTTCGTGAGATGATGTGACTTCGGTCAGCAGCGCGTCCGCGAGTGCGCTGCTCGTTTAAGCGAATACGGCGGACGCGCACAGCGTGTGAGACGCTACTCACTCGCCCTGAACTTGTTACCGAATTGAACGTCCGGGATTCACAGGCAGGTGTAAACTGAGAGATCGGTATTCTTCTGAGCTGTTATTCAGTGCTCGAGGATTACAGGCTCCTTGGTTATCTTGTTTAAGTGGACACGGGAAACTGTGCGACTTTTATAACGACTACCGAAAGGGAGCGTCGTTTTAAACGGAGATCCGATTTTCCGTGCCGATCGGCAGGAAAATCGGTCTTTAAACGGAATGAGTAAAAGTCGCGGCCTCCCGAATTCAGAAAGCGAAACCGCCGCTAGCCGAGTCCTATGACTTACACATTAAACTAAGAAATGCTAATAATAGTAATAAAGAAGCGCTATCTCGGACAATGACGTGTCCATTGACCACGCGTGAGAGGGAAAAGAAAATCGGTGTAGCTTCTTACGAAAGACGAGAATCCTAATTAGAATGAGGTGTATAAATGGCGCGGGGAGCTCGCCCGGCCCAACTGCCAATCCACGCAGGTACGAAGAAACACTTACGAGAAGTCAATATCGTTCCATAACACTCTTCACTTTCGAGAGCCTCGAACCTTCTCAAACAACCTATTATATCTTATCAACGGCGAGTCGTAACTCGCTCCGCCTTCGTACGGACATCCTGACGCGGAGAACGCGAAGAATTACTACGAGGAGATCTCATCTGATCGACGATGAAAATCACTAAATACCTCGTTGTTCTGTTTAAAGAGACTATTGATGGAAACGACAGACCGACAAGGTTTCTTTGTTCTATTGAAAATTCTGTTGTGTCTCAATTCACCGAGCCGAACTCTCGTTGAGAAGTCGTTCAAAACGCGACATTTATATATGGTAAAGAGTTTTATATTAAAAACGGCCCACTGGGATCTCGTGCCAGCCCAATATGGAGAACGTGTTAAAAAATGCCAAACACATGTGCCAACAAATGTTAAATTAACACGTTCATCTTGTCAATATATGAATGTGTTAATTTAACATTTCTGCGATTTTTAACATATTTCTCATGCCAAAGCAACACAACATCTCAGTGGGTAATTTTTAACACAAAATCTTTTACTGTTTATATATTCTTTCCTGATAGACACGCGAGAAATAATCGAACTTAAGCAGACTTTGAACTGCCGATAATCACATTAATTTACGGAGGAAGAGTGAAAAATTGTGGGCGTCACAATTAATGTCAAAGATACAGAAATTGCAGCGAATAAGAAAAAAAGCGCCGTGCGTTAAAGAAAGAAATATTCTTTTTCTTTATCGAAGCCACGGATCTTTACACGCATTTTTCATTCGAAATATCAATCCCACACGCGTCTTCGGCCTCGGACTTCATATCCGAAAAGTAACGTAAATCGCTAAGAACACTTCGTTATTATAATTGCCATTTCCGTGCTCTTAGACGCGGAAATACTTGACATTCGAAATGTCAGCTCGTCCTTGTCACGGCTCTTGTCGCGGGATTTTAAATCTCAAAAGGAACTTCTCCCCCCGATGTTTGTACGGCTGCTTGGTTCACTTGGACGCGTCTGTTGTAGCAGCCCGACGAGACTCGCGAAATGTTCGCACCGACCTCACGTAACAGAAGAAACAGGAGTTGCGTTCTGATGATACCGGAACACACGGTGAAGCACAGTGAAATCGAACATCACGAGGCAGACGAAGCTGTCTTCGAGCGTATCTTCGTACACGTAACATTTCCCATCTCTCGTTTCTAGGAAGACCGACTTCCGACTATGCTGCACCGCGCGAACTTCTCTGTGCGAGATTGATTTGATGCGATAAGACGTTGCCTAAAAAGCAAATGTCTGTGGACGTTTCGAGAACACGAAAAAATCACGGTTAGACAATCAGTTGCTCAGATCTCCTCTCGCCCCCTTCCTCGAGCTTCAATTCGCAAATCGAATTATACACATGTAAATCTCTCAACTCTATTGATAATTAAATTTTTCGGCCAACTTTTTGGACCAATTTTCTTAGACTGATATTTTTATCTCGCGGAAATATCGGGTTTTAGAAAGTGGAAAGAGAATACTTCCATGCATCGTGAGATTTGTGCCGATTATAGGATTGTAAAAAATTGGGGATCCGAGAATCCAACGAGAGCCACGGATTAGGTCGATTGTTCTCTTCGGTGTGCGAAGAGGCGAGCGCGTTCGCGGCTGTAATAACACCACCGTAAAGAAATCCCACGACGATACCGCGTCGTGATGTGAAAGACCGAGAGAAATATACTTTCTAAACGGCACCGAGGAAAATGCAAGTTAAACGCGCCCGCGGTAGGAGTATTGTTTTGTCTTTCGCGGCGCGAATCTGTAAGGTCAACAGTAGCAGTCGCCGTCCCAGCTTTCATCTGATACTTTCCACGAGATTCATTACGGCTAATAAAGCAAAAATTGAGAATCGCATTTTATAACGAGTTGCAACCATCACGAGGAGTAATCTTCGTCACAAGAAAATTCCTCAGATGAATCTTTTTTTCTCACAAATATATGTAACAATAATATGAAAAGTGTCAGATATATTAAAGCGTCTCAAAAGGATGTATCATTGCGATGTCAGATTTTATATAAACATTTTATTAAATGGATCCAAGTGTCGTAATCAATCGATTAAGTCAATCGATCGTGGGAAATCTCAATTATATCTATCATTACATAGATTTGTCTAATTTCTTCACACAGTTCTCTCGATTTCGTAGTAGCCTGCAGCTTCTTGTCCGATTTCTTTCTCTCTCTTTCTCTTTCAATTTGATCTCACACATAGCGGCGCGAATTAGCACATCCCTTGGTAAGCCAAGCAGATCGTAATTGCGACGTCGCGCTTGTGCAATGCAATGAGAACAGTGCTCTTGGAAAGAGAAAGAAAGACTCGTTCTAATTTGCAACATTCGCGCTCTCCGGATTGCGAGACCCATCACCGGGGAATTATAATTCACGAGCGTTAATTGCGCGCAATCGCGCGCAGATAAATGCGACCGCGTGTATCATCTGCAAAAAAAGCCGACGGGACGATCGTTCACGCGGTGGTTCGCACGCTTTCTCGCGAAAAATCCGAAGATTGCCCAATTCTCCTTCGTTTCCTCGTTGAGCGACTGTCGCGATTTTCTACGCGTGTTCCCTTCGTCTCTACCCGGAGGTGTATCTGGGAAACCGCGTTACAACAGATTCGCATGCGGAACGAGCGAAACAGTAGCGGGATAGTATAGAAAATCGTGTGTTACTTGACTCTCTCTCTCTCTCTTTATCTCTCTCTCTTAGTACACAGTTCTCATTAACAGAGAATCAGTTGTCTTCCGAGAGAAAAAAAGGAAAAAAGAATTAACCCGTCGGGAGCCGCTTCTAGGAGATCCTCGTGAGCACGTCCGGAAGCGACGCGAAAAATCTCTGAGACTGTTTGAGAAATGTCTTAATTTCTTAAATAAATATCGATAGTCGTTATTTAAAGGACTACATACACTCGAACGGCTCGAAAAAAAGCCCACTGTTTGAATTTTTCTGCTGATTCATTTGAATCATACTACGTATAACATTACCGCATTACTACGCATAACATTACTTGTAGCCGTGATTCGACGGAAAAACTCACATTCTCCAATCTCAAATCTGAGTATCTTGCTTGAGACAAGTTTCGAGCATCATTAATAAAAATCTTACGCTTGTATTAACAATGGTCATTCGAAACATATCTCGAGTGAGATATTCAGATTCTAATTCCGAGTGAAACTTTTGAGTTTTTCAGTCGAATCGCGTGACATGTCTGACATATATCTGTAATCGCGTAAATTCAACTGAAAAACACTCACATCTAATTCTAAATTCAAGACTGAAATTCGTAAGCCTATCGTTGCTCGAAACTTAACCCACATGAGATACTCAGATCTGAATTACGAGTTAGGACCCGAGTCTCCAAGTTAAATTGTACAATGCACGTAACGATTCCGATTGTCATTGCGGTTCGAGTGAAAAATGAAAATCGAACTCTGAATCCAAATCTGCATATCCCACTTGACAAGCTTCGAGTAACAACTATTAACCCTTTGCACTCGCGGGCTCCGGAGCGGAGCCATTTAAAATTTGTCTTCAAACTCTTCAAACTCAAATGCAAATAGCAAGAGCGGAATATCCTATACACAATAGTTTTTACGATTTATCTTTTTTCTTATGTTATGAACTGAAAGTTACGTGCATTGTCTCCATAGCGGAGCCCTCGAGTTTGGAGACAAATTTTAAATGGCTCCGCTCCGGAGCCCTCGAGTATAAAGGGTTAATATAGAATTAAACACACACACACACACACACACACACACTTAGATCAGCGCTGAGTGACTTTTTGTTTTCATCGAGGCAATTAACATCGTCGAGAGGAGGAGAAAAAGTGCGCGTGTAAAAAAAAAACTCGCTTGCTCGAATGCGAATGCATGATTTCCCGCTGCTCGCGCGCATCGCGCATCGTAAGAATGACTTTGCGTAATCCGAGAAGACGACTCCATTATGGTGCGGTCCAACTTGAGCCCCGGGGACTGGACAGATCGCCGATACTTTCCCTCGCGCGACGGTACCCGTCGGCGAGGTATAAACGAGCGATCGATAGCGGAAGATAATCACGAACGCGAACGAGGCCCTCGACACTTGGATTCGCGTTACGTAAGGAAACGGCGGTCACGGCGACTCCGACGAGAGAGAGAGAGAGAAGAATCGACGGAATCGCGCCGAAGGTGCACCCATCTTGTCAGGGGGAGAGGGCAGAAATCAAGCGAAGGCCGCGAAGTCATATCGCGGGCGACGTTTGTCATTTGAGTCACGCTCGAAAACCGCGCCGATACTCGTTGCCGGCTCGTTGTTGCTCCGCGTTGGGAAATGTGCCAAGGTCAATAATCACGGGTGTCGATTCTTCTTTTTCGAAGCGCGACAGCCGATGGGTGGCCGGGGAAACGTCTTCGTGAATGCACGCACTCCTCTCGCGACTGCTTTCGCGCCGACACGCCGGCCGATTCCCCATCGCCGGCGAAACCGATACGAAACCGACTTACGTAAGAGCGGAACGCGGACCGTACGTAACGTACCGTAAACATATCGTAACGAGGGAATACCGTCGAAAAATCGTTATCTCGAACGAAACTCCGCGGTTACGTGGCACGTCCTCGCCCCGATGATACCGTTCGAGCGACACTCAAATCCCGAGTCCTTCGCGGATTAAACGCCGCGAAGGGGAAGAGATTTCTCGGTCTTCTCACTGCAACCGAATGGGAACCGTATGGTAATTCGGTGAACGAAAATTGAAGGCTTGACGACAAGAAACGATATCTCCGTTTCCGCGACTGAGAACATTCATGTGAACATTTAGTTTAACCCTCTTTGAGCATACATTTTTTCCTCGTGTAAAAATTTCTCGAAACTTGATATAGAAGGAGTTTTGAGGTTTATGACGTCGAAATTTCAGTCATATTGAGTCAGTTGTTGTTAATTTTAAGTTTTATTTCAGGTTCGGAATTAGCGATTCAAGATATTATTAGATATGAAGCTGCAGAGAAATCGGAATGAAAGAAATATTTCTTTTTTTAATTTTCAAAAAGTTCTTCCCGTTCCGAAAACCGAGTTGTCGTCGTGTTCTTCGTTGATCCCCAACGATAAATTCTCTGCCGACAAGCCAATATACTGAAAAATGAGTTTGGTTGGACTTACCTGACAGTAAACAACCAACTGCATCTTAATTGAAGGAAAAACAATTTCTAGTTTTTCTCACGAACCAAATTTGGTTTTTACGACCAGACAGAAAATCTGTTTCCTTCAATCAAAATACATTCAGTTGTCCATCGCCCAGGTAGATCCAATTAAACTTACTTTTCAGTGTATTTTCACGAGCCGCGGTAGAGAACGGGAGACGCGTGACGGGGAACGCTTCGTCAGCGGACGCGAAAAAGTGGGGCGGTTTCGTTGGAAAATATCAGCCGAAAGTTGCGAGAGTCGCGCACGCAGTCTCGCCGCGCCGATTTACCTGCCGCGTAACGCCGCGATCGATTACGAACGCGACGCCGACGCGAAGTATCGCGGATTTACGTCATTCTCGTAAAGTCAGCCGTATAGTTTCACCCGAATTTAGATTGCCGCGGTACACATTTCCTCATAACATATCCCCCGTATCCCGGTAAAGGAGCGTTTGCGGGAGGGAGCGATTACACACGGACGTGTCGAGAGTAAGCAGCTCTCTCGCTCTGAAAAATGAAGGCGCCTCGTTACGTTCTAATTATATAAGCATCGGCGCGCGCGTAGAGCTTATTCGTGTGGTTATAAAATCGGTGGGGTAAAAAGTAACCTAGCCGCGTTATCAAAAGATAAACGTCTTCTTCTTTCGCGTAGAAATCGCAACGAAGGTCGGAAGGGACCGGCGATTTATGCCGGTGATAATATTGCGTTTCTCTTTCGAACCTTTTCGAAGCCTTTTGAATATTAACACGCCCTCGTCTGTGCATCGTCCTCGTGCGGACCGGAGCGGTTTATTAGACAGATGCAAGCGTAGACACGAGTGACGCGTCAAGCACGTCGAGGTAGACGTCACCCGAACGATGTTAAAACGCAACACTGAGAATACAGATGAAACGATGTGACGTAACGCACAGAATATTATCGCGCTCGCACGTTTGGACGACGGATTTCCACCCTGATTTGGAATCGAATCCGTTCTCTCGATGAATGCTTGGACTAACGAAGAAACACGCGATCTCTCAACCTGCGATCGATCGCCAGCAAGACGAAACACAGCAAGAACGTCGATTGCCAACCGTTCGTTCGTCGTGTCCCGATCGGAAAGTTTTTCGGATTCCGGTCGCAGTGCGAGTCGAACGGCTGCCGAAAAAAGGTCCAAGGTAACCTCTCGCGTGAGGTTAAACGCGCAATCAAAATCACAGCACGTCGTTCCTAATCAAACGTCGAACGTAACGGAATGGCTTACGCACGTGCGCACCCAAACGCATCGGGGGATAATGGGTAAGCTCGTAGTAGTTCGGGTCTGCGGACAAATACGCGCGGAATAATTAATCGCGAATTATAGCCTTTTTAATTTCACAAATCACCCGAGAGGAACGGGAGGGCCGCAATAACGAAGACTGAACGAAGAAGCGGCGTTAGTGAGCGTTCCCGGACGTGTCGTCACGCGACGAAGCAAATAATTTTTTACCGGCACGAAAGGTCACGAGCGCGCGGGATGCGCGTCTCTAAATCGAGCGGAATTAATTGAAACGCCTCTCCTCATCTCCGTAATGCATCTTGGACATCGTAAATTGGAACACGACAAACAGGCGCGCCGCCGCCGCGGATCTGTCGTGTATACTCGGACGCGCACGTTATCCCGGGCAATTTCGCTCTAATGAAAGTAATCGCCGTGGCGGTCGGCACACTTTAATTACGCTCATTTTCACGAAGTGGTACGCCGAAAGATAAAAATAGAGCGTCGCGTTAACGTATCACAGCTCGATCGATGATGGCGCGACGGTTACGGAACGATTTTTCGCGCGCGGCGTATCGACGGCGAAAAGACGTCACGAAGAGAAGTAGGCATCGGCATTCTTCGGAAATCGTGAGAAATCACGTCGCTCGATTTCACGTTAATCGTGCTGCAACAAGTGAACTCTCTGCGTGCGCACTTAATTACACGCGAACGGACGGAATTACAGCGGGAATTTTTCCGCTCGACCGCGGTCTCGGAGTCTGCGGACGGCGAGTTTCGGACGGCGCATCTCACGGTTGAGAACGCACGGCAATTGATTCGCCATGTTCGGAAAACGGAGGAACAAAAATGACGCCGGAGGAAAAGCGGGGTTGATCGTTCGCGAGTTCGAGAAAGAGAGAGAGAGAGAGAGAGACCATGGCCCAGAAAACAAAGAGTCACGAGGCTGGGTCTTTCCACACGCGTCCTCGCGCCACGTCTTCGCGCGGAATGTCCGCTTGTGCAATGGGCGCGATTTCTGTCCGTACTGCACATCGATTTTTGAATACCAACAAGCAAGCTTCGGAGACTCTTTGCCAAATCTCTGAAAAATCTGGAACGCAGAAATATACATCGAACATGTTGCAGTCGATGTCATTTTATATTCCGTAACATCGCAGAGAGAACTTCAAAGGCGTACTTAAAAATGATTTTTCCCCGAATTTCCCATCACAATGTTATAAGATATAAAGTGTTGGTAAATTTTGTATCTAACATTTTTTCAATATTTCTCGTGGCTTCAGAGATATATGAGCAAAAATATGAAAAATTATATTTTCTTCGAGGTGTATTTTTCCTTTTCACTTCTAAAAACTTTATGCATTTTATTCCTGCGAAGTTTCAGATTTTTTCACAGAATCTGACCGTGGGCGAAACTTCCTAGCAGAAACAGGATTACATGGGAAATTTCGTTGATATGAGCGTGCACAGGATCGCAGAAATCGGAAAAGAATCACGCGATAATGCATCGGACTCATCCGACG
Organism: Dinoponera quadriceps; assembly: GCF_001313825.1. Lineage (NCBI taxonomy): Eukaryota > Metazoa > Arthropoda > Insecta > Hymenoptera > Formicidae > Dinoponera > Dinoponera quadriceps. The sequence continues at coordinate 521,472 of NW_014554780.1, forward strand.
TGCTTTAATTGCTCTTTCCCAATAAGTTCGTCGAATTAATTATATTCAAACACAGGTCCATTAAATCAGCAGAGGTCAGGGTAAATCGAAATGTACGTTTTATCGGCACGTGCGCACGTGGCGCTATGCAAAGATAAGATTAATTTATTTCGACATATATTGCGAGAGAAGAAACGTCGATAAAAATGTACAATTTCTCACGGCTGACGACGTTGTAATCGAATGTGGTCACAATGAGAGGAACGATAAAAACGCGATATAAATTTCTTAACTTCGCAATGGCCGCCTATTTGAATTTAACTGTGATAACACGCGCAGTATTTCACGTACCACGGGGAAGAAGACTCACGAGTTGGAAAACCAAAGGTGGAGCAGAGAGAGAAAGAGAGAGAAAAGGAGAAAGCAAACGCACAGATACACTGAGAGAAAAATACGATCACTTTCGAGGACATCTCTTTTCCATTTTAATCACAAAAATGCTCAAGAAAAATTTCTATTTTTCTAATAAGCGTTACTATAGTGTCAGTGATAATAACCTTACGTGCACGTTACTTATTTTTACGGTTAAAAAAAAAAGAAAAAAAAAGAATCGTCCCAGAAAATAACCACATCTTTCCCTCAGTGTACTATCGGGGAATGCGTCGCGACCTCGGCAGGGTATATAACCCCTGAATGAATGAAGGCTGACTTCGAGCGCATAATACCGTGTATTTTCACAATCGATAGTACGGAGCATCGGAAGGGTACGCATAAGCCTCAGTTCGATCTTGGACGACGGACGGATTGCGCGTTCGGCGCGTCACTCACGCGACAACGCGCCCGATGTGCGCATCAGAGACGCGCTTCACGCCTCCGACCTGCGTTTAATTGCGACGATCGCAAACTCACGACGATTAGTCACGACGGCAAATTATAATGGCACTTGCCGCCGCGTCGTAGCAAAGGGCGATCGCTCGAGCCAGCTGACTCGCGATTAGTCGACGGAATTCGCGCCGGAGTCCAGACGGAGAACACGCTCGTCCTCGCGACATGCAATAGTCATCGCGGGGCGGGCGATTCCGGCCGCGGGCGCGATAATAATTATGCCGGCGCGATGATAAGTTCCTCGCAGAATGCGCGCGCGTCTCCGGCACGACTCGAATTCGCGACACACCGGCGGTGACGCGCACACAGGATCGAGCCCCGGGAGCTTCGCGGGGCGACTTTTTGCACGCTCATTCTGCGAAATATGCAATTAGCTGATCCGAGCTGCTCGCCGTGATGCGAAGAATGCGAAGGAGCTTTTCTAGTGATCACGCGTCGCGTTGCGCGGATTGAACCGAGCCGGAATCGACGTGGCCCGTTTCGTGTGTCCACGTGATATGCAGACTGCCAATTGTGGAAAGAGGTTTCTGATTCTTCAGAAAGACCGTTAATAAAAACTTCGATATCGCTCGTAAGAGCGATATTGTCCGGATGACGGATTTTGCTCGTTGTGTTTCGAAATGTTATCAAAGGACTGCCTTCGCTCGGCTGATGAAAGTGCCACGAGAATCGGCTAATCAACGAGGAATCAAGAATTGAGAAGGCGAAGAAAAATTAATTTCATTAATGTGCCAAGTTGCGACGACGATCGCAAAGCGAATCGCAATGCTTGCGAGGGTAAACCGAGACGTTCTGAACGTGCCGGCCCGTGCGAATTCTCATCGAATCAACAAACATCGAATATACGTGACGATAGAAAATTAATCATTCAACTGTTGCACATCGTCTTGTCCGGTAATTAATTCCAAGCAGCGTGGTCATAACGTGCTAAGGTCATTTAAATTTAATATTTATCAAGCAATATATTACGTTCTTATACACCCTTGCGAATATTTCAGCTTTCGAATGGTCAATCTACTTATAATTACACCAATAATTAGATCATATTTAAATCTATGTGTGTAGTGCGAGTTTCGAGGAATTTTCAAGAAACTCATTTGGTGCTGCAGCTATCTTAAAACAGAGCGACGGAATTCGACTCGCGCCGAGCAGGAATAACCTTCCGCGAGTCCGTCATCGCGCACTGGAGGATTATCGGATGAATAGGGTGGGTGGTCTTTACGCGACCGTGACCATATCGTCTCGCGGGCTGATGCAATATTAAATGATACCAGCGGCGGCAGCGACGGGTGAACCCCGGCATCGCGGTGCTACCACGCAAGAATACGCAACGGACGTGTCTCGTCGTCGTTGTCGTCGACCTTAGCCGTCACATCGGTATGGTGATTTCACACGACCGATCAAGTTTACGCTCCGATCGGGATTAGAATAAAGTTCGATCGTTGCGACGCCGGCCACGAGACGTTGTAGTAAGGCCACGTTTTCCCCGGATGCGTGTTCCTTTCTTTTCTGTTTTTCAAACATATCGCCGCATATCGCCGAGGTATTAATCGATCCTTTCCGCGCGCGCGCCTGCCGCGATCTCGATCAACGTTATCCGTCGTCGGCCGTTCGGTTCTCTCTCTTGTGTGTTCGGTATGGTAAAAAAAAAAATATGAAAATTCAGAGCGCGGTAATGTACGTTCCCAATGGCGACGTTCGAAACGTCCCAATCGCGGATCATCTTCGGAGGCGACTTCCTTCAGGTCACAACTCGCGGGTTGTACTACTCCGTGGATCAATTTCGACATTTTATCCGATCGACCGGCGCACAAGCTCAGGTCTAATAAGAAAGAACAAACGCGACTTTGCTGAATTGATTTTGCCATGCGGTTTGCTCTACTCTCGGAGCAAACATATCGCCGTCCTGGCTATTTCATTGCGACGATAGAGGCACAGCTGAAACGGCGCCCGACGTGTAATATGCTGTACGTGTGCGGTCAATATGAGACTAATCCGCTTAAATTCTCGATCGAACCCGCTATTTGTCTATCGTTGTCTTATCCACGGAAACGCGTTTTTCCTCTCGCAGGCCGGACACAATCATGGGACGAAAACGGGACATCAAGTCGTGCTCGCCCACGAACAAACTCGTTGGACGCAGGTTCGCGTTGCGGAAACACAATAACCGGTAACGACGGCTTGTCGTCGATGCATGAGTGGTACATTGCATGTCACCGTAACAACTTTCGTGTTCCACGGTCGCCTGAAATTCCCGTGACGAAAACGAAACTTTGCGACAGGAAACACGTTCCTCGTCGCGTCGATCTTGCAAAATGCTTCTCTCTCTCTCTCTCTCTCTCTCTCTCGCAGCTGCTAATTTCTGGAACTCGCTTCCATAGTTTACAGACTCAGAAACGCAGGCATCTTTCAGAATAAAACTTTACAAATATTACCGGCAAAAGTCCCAGTAATCAATATTGCGCTCGAACTTGTGTCTATTCTAACATTGTATTACATTAGATTTCAAGTTCACTTTGAAGTTATTTGCATTCTTATTTTTATTGTTTATATATATATTTTTTTCTTTTTCTTGTCTGTTATATAAAAGTTTAGATTGTACACGGAAAAAATATTGCAGTAAAAATTACCATAAAATTGTATAAATTGGGCAATACGGGAATGATGACTGAAATTATTACATGTGTTGTAATCTGTAATGATGTACGCAATGAAATACATCATTAAAGATTACAACACGCATCATAGTTTCAGTTAAATTCCGGTATGGTCTAACATTACAAAATCTTGTGGTAATTTTTACTACGATACTTTCTCCGTGTATTTTACGTACTTACTTTTTTCCGAAACGCTCTTAGGGCACTTTTCGCCCCAGAGCGTCAATAAACTATCTATTTATTTATGCAGCTATCAATCTAGACCGAACATCGAGAATCGAGAAGCTCGTCGCAATGCAAACGACAACGGGAACACGAAGGTTAACTCCCTTTTGCTGCGCACAACGAATGCGTCGTTGAAAAGTAACTTCTCAATACGCATGTGCCATGTGCAATCACTTACGGACGCTGTATATATACTGCACCTTGTTTGAAAATTTCGGTTAAAATTATTCTGATTATATTACTCCACCTCAGTGTCGCACAATTGAATACTGTGCCACACACACACACACACAGCGAGCACTTTTTCAACTGTAGTCGCACCGCAGCAGGTTAATCGAGACGACTGTTCGCAGAGAGACGAATTGCTTTTTCTTCCGCAGATCCGCAGAAAAAATTATGCGACACAAACGACGCGACCAACTGTCCGCGACGACGTTGCGATCGCCCGCCATCGAGCTCAAGCAACGGGCGCAAACCACTCGGTAAAAAAAATCCCGCGATGTTTCTCAGCGATGGGTTCGTTAGAGACGTAGAAAACGACGTTCTTTTCCTTCTTGACACTTTGATTTTCATGAATCATCCGAGAACTTCAATGAAATTTGAGAATAATCTGGATCACGCGTGAATAAACGCATTCCCCAATGCTCGTAATTGTTAATTAGTTCTCTTAAGTTTTCATCGTCTAATTAGTGCGGAGCAATTGGTCATGCTTTGTGCATAAATCGATGGAATTAACGCGTGAATAAATCGAAGAATGAATTAACGGGGCGGCCGTTAACGGGCAGAGCAGTTGGAATACGCGTTGATTTCGACGCGCCTCAATTGTTCCGCGCTTGGAAATTCGAACGTCGAGATCGGTCGCGCGGGAAAATAAACGCAATCCATCGCTAACGACCGGGGTGACATAGTTACAATAACGTTTTGCCGTTTCATGCTCGGAACCAAGAACCGCTAAACGACGCGCTCGAGTCAGCGATGTGCCGTCAAAATCCAACATATTGTGCGCCGAAGTCGCATCGTCGCAGGAGCAGACCGATCGTAAGAGGTGTGCCTATATATCATGCGCTTCTTTTCATTACCGTATGAATCTCTATGTTGTCCGTCGAATATAAATATACACGTCACACTTGCGCCTCTCTTGATGAGAGAGGAGGCAGCAATCGCAGGCATGGGAACGGTTTGACTGTTCAAATACAGTGAACAAAGCGAATTTCATTCTTGAAAGAGTGAGAAAACAGCGAGCGAGCGAGCTTTAAAAGAAGCGAATAAAAAGTGCGCCTTTTCTAAGTAATTTGTACGATAAAGATTAAATTGTTCATCCATCATACGCCATTCCTTTAAGGGATTAAAAACACTGACCTCACGGTGAAAATCAATGAATAGCAAAATTTGAATTTTGAGAAAGAAAATGTTACGTGATACGTAAAACCTAGAATTCACTTTAAACTCAGTTTCAGTTGCATATTCACACTCTCCCATGCCTGCAATCGTGAATTTTTACGAACGCACTAATCGTCACCTTCGTCGCATCTTTCCGTGCGTCGACAGTGTCGCATCGGTGTCGTTTGCGCGAAAGCACCCGTCAAAGCAAACCCCGAAGAAAGAAGAAACCGGTCAACGTAACTAAAATTACTAGTTATTTTCAGCGTGGACTGGATCTTCTCCAGTAAAAAAAAAAAAAAAAAAAGTAACAGCAACAACAAATACAAAGTTGCTGTCGCCGGCACTGTAATAACACTCGCTACAAAAATGTTTCTCCTCATTGATAATTGTTTTCACTATGCGCGCATATATAGCTAGTTACAAACAGCACTTTTTTCTCCATGACGAAGGTGTATTCTGAAATTTTTTTCTTTTCTCGTCACGATCGTTGCGACAGGTAGAAATGCAGAAGCACGGGGGGGGGAGGGACGCGAGGCCGGGGTATATTTTTCCGAAAGGCGTCATTCTGACGCAACACGACGTTTTATCGTCAGCGGTCGTGTTTTTCTCGCGAGCGCAAACTGTCTCGCAATTGTGGGTCGCGTGCCTGTATGTGTGTGTGTGTGTGTGTCCCGCAATAATCTCGAGCGCGGTCCGTGCGATCGCTGATCGCTAAGAATCGCTCGCCGATCGTCACATCGGCAAGCAAGCACCCGGAAGCGCTTTTCGTCCTGCCGCTCCCTGCGCGACGTCGCTCGTCAATTCTGCCGCGAACATTACGCAACGCCGATCGCCCGGCCCTCTTTCTCCTCTTCTTCTTTCTCTCCGCGCATACTTCGCACGTCCGCAATCGTAATCGACCCGCTGTGGGGATCGCGGAATTTATCGCGGCCGATAATTCGTAGGATAATTCTTGCGCGAATCGAGGAAACGCCGGGGGAGGAAACGGCATGTCGACCGGACGGAAAGAAAATCGAGACAGGTGCAAACTCACGATCGTTTCGTTCGCCACGTAATTCCGCGGATGAAATTACGATATCGGACGCGTAATCGTCGATGACTGTCGAGAAGGTTTTCTGCCGGGGGGATTTCTATGAAAGAAAAATACGCGTCTCGAGGAACATCGGCACAGCAGTGTAAAATTCGCCGTCACTCCACTTTCCTCCATGCGACAACTTTTGATTTACCGCGGGAAAATTGAATAAGATTTTCTCATTAGCTCTCTCTCTCTCTCTTTTTCTCTCTCGGCTCCGGAGAATCGCACTCCTTCGGAATTTCTGCAAGACATCACCGCCCGTCGACTCGTTTTATTGAATATTAATTCCGGTTCCGCGGAGTCACATGTGTGTCTCTGCGTGCTTCGGATGCGCGATCGGACGTGCGGTTTTCTCGAGTGGAATTCTGCGAAATTCGCGGAAGAGGAACGCGTACACGTGGCGTCCGTCGATCGCAGCGTTCGCAGCGTCGTTCCGCGAGCAATGAGGATATCTTGCGAGTGAAAAAAAGTGTATAAAAAAACGTACGTGTGTAATGCGTACGTATCTCGCGAAAAGCGGCATAGAAACACGCATAGATATACGCAATTGCAGTAGCCGGTGATGCAAAACAGTACAATGAATAGTGCAGTCGACGCGATCGACGATAAAGTCAAGTTTCATTACGAGTTATATTAATGATTGGACGGTCGACAAATGATTCCGCTCGCGGGAACGTGCGTCTCGGCGGCTATTTTTAACATCATCACTAACGATCGAGGACAAATATCGAGCTTCATCGTCGAACAATTTGAAATAATGAGCCACTTCCCCCGACTGGCCGCGTTTTTGAGAATTAATCGCTGTTCACGAAATAATTGCCCCCTAGTCGTAGGCAAATGATGGATTGCTAATTAAGCGGGAATTATCTTCGTGGTACACGGCCATTTTACGGTAAATTAGTCTTGTTAAAGAGTCATCGTAAAACGGCTAACAGAGTAACAATACCGATAATTGCGCACGTTAAACTCCTTGACTCTTCACTCGAGATGCCAACCGAGCGGAAAATTAATCGGATGATAATTGAGATCGATCCGTCGTAGCTGCCGGCGCAAAAACTACCGCCGAGAACTTCGTAACATCGTATCATTCCCGTGGTTTTTTCTTGTTTATGATGTATAAATATATATTGTCGACTGTTTTCTTCCGTCTTTCCAAGCGGAGGAATTTTCGATCGCCTCCGTCGCGCCGTAATCTCGGGCGAGCTTTTTGCGCGCGATATTCCGATCGCGTTCTCCGCGATTCATTACGATTTGATGATTTTTACGTGATTTTCGCGATAGCGAGTCGTAACATGTCGAGTCGGGACTGAAGAAATAATTACCCGGAGCTGGAGTATCGTTACATCGCGTTCCCCTTCACACACGCGCGTACCCGCGCGCGCCCGATGAATGAACCCCGCCGTTAAAATTCTTCGACGGGGAAAACTCGCGCGGATTTTCGCAACCGCGAACACGGCGTTTGCAAACATCGCCGCTCGCGTAACGCGACATCGGTAACGCGACCTCCCTCGGCCCGTCGCTTCTCCGAATGCTGAGATAACCGTCTATCGCGCGAAAAAGCGTAACACCTCGTTCGGTTATTGTAACGCTAGGCCCGCCACTGGATCCACTTGCGTAATATAAAGTTGTACATTTCCGTCGTCGTAACTCCGATATATCGTTATATCGTTTTTCCTCTCTTTTTCGTCTAATAAGCGGTATGTGTTCGATACTTTCCTTCGATCGACTCGGGGATAACAATCCGTCTGGATTCGTTAATCAATTGTCCGAGCTAACTCGAGCATTTAGGCTTACGTAACCGGCGATAGTCTCGGTTGCTGCGAGGTAAACATGTTGCGATCCGAAGGGGGGAGGGGGGGGGAGAGAGAGAGAGAGGCCTCTCGGTACAGGAAAATTAACCTTTAAAAGTTAATCGTATGCTTGAACGGCCGCATTTATTTTCGAAAAAAATTTCCATCGACTGCCGTTGGCATATCTCGGCAGCTCGCTTAAACGGTATCCAGAGAGACAAAACGTTTTTCTCGTACATAAATCCGCACACCGAAGAAAGTTGCTTTGGATTTAGTGTACGTGGTTGTTTGACTTGGGTTGGTTTAACGGTTCAAATCCACAGAAATCTCCTCTGTATACCTTTTTACACATACAGATTTTATAAGATTACAATTGTAAACCATTGTTATCGAGAAATACTTCTTTATAAAACGACAGCCGCCTGCAGAATGAAGCCACATGCATACGACAGCGCGGTAGCCAGTGTTAAAAGACAAAAAAAATCTTAAAAAGAAGAAATTAATTTTACAATAATAACAAAAGAATCGGAAAGATTAAAGTCCCGGGAGGGATAACGCGTCGCTCCCTGCGAGCGACACCTCGCATCCCTCCGGCTCGCCGGCGTTTCGAGTGACAGGAGCCGCGGCGCGAGCGTAATATCCGCGGCGCGAAAGTTCGCCTCGGGAAAGGGAAATCGCGAAATAAATCGCCGAAATCGCGCGAACTAGCGCAAGAATTCACGCTCGCTCGGCTTTTACGCGCGCAATGCGGACCGCCGCTGCGCGCCCGATGCGTGCATACGTTATGTATTCCGCGTCCACGTGTGCATGAGCGCACGCCTGTACGTGCATTGACGCGCGCGCACACAGCCACGTGCTGTCCAGATAGATAGGCAGGCAGGTGAGTGAGTACGTATGCACGTACACCTGGACGCGCGCGTTAAACACATACACGAGTGACACACATGAGAGCGCGCGTCGACGCGTTGCCCAATGAATTGCCGCGCGTCAGCGAAAAGAAAGCCGCGGCCAGCGTGCCCGTTGCGTAACACACACACGCACACACGCGTCGCTTCGACTCTTTCCATACCGCGCAATCCGGACTGAGATTTACAGAATCGAATTCTCTGCAACGAGCACGTGCACACGGTTACTCTACGGAGGGATTTTAGAGACCCAGGGCGACGCGTGTCGAGGCGACGTCTCGATGCTCGGCGCTGAAAATCGGCGTTTCCTTGGATTTTGGAGAAGCGACGAGTCATCGTCGCAGCATCGAATCGAGAATCACGGTTCTGGCGTAAAGAAGAAAATATCTTTCTTCCCTGGTTTTTTTCCATTTCCAGGGGAAGCTCGAAGTCTGAAGTGAAAGTTCGAAATTTGGGAAAAACTTTTCGTTCCCGAGAAAATGGAGAAATAATCTCCGTTGACAAGTGATGACGAACGGAGTTTTCAACGAAGCGAAGTTTCAACTTCTCGACTTTCTTCTCAACTTTCGAAAGTGAATCGTGCCGCTCTCCGTTCTCGCGTGCTCCTTCTGTCGAAACTCCGGCGAAACGCGTGATCCACCCCCTACGATCGGCTGCACGCTCGTCCACCACACCCCCGCCTCATTGTAATTTTACACGTCACGTTACAAGTGTCTCCGCGAAGAAATCTCGGCCAAATAGCCACACGCGTTCCACAGAAAGCTTGCACAAGATACATTGCATGCGATTTGTGACATCCTTCATGTAATCTCTCTCTCTCTCTTTCTCTCTCTCGTTACCGGCATGTTCGCTTCTATTGCAGCGACGGAGCTACGGGCGCCGAAGGTCTCACGAACGCGAGCACGATGCAGAGCAACGCGGATGGCAACGTGGACCTCACGATGGTGACGTCGAGCACCGTCCTGGCGACGCCAGGGCTCAACAACCCCTCCTGGAATCGCCAACAGGCGGTCAGCGTCAGGCACGCCTTCAAGATCTATGGTAGCAGCAAGAATCCGAATCACGTCATACAGAATCTCAGCATGACTGTCGCTAAAGGCTCGATGTGAGTGTGTTAATTATATTTGATTAATTGAGTGGCCGAAAAATCCGTGATATTTCTGTGGCGATCGTGACATTGATGCATTTATTAATAAAAAAAAAAAAATTTTAATTGCATGAATGAAAACACGCCTCAGATTTAATTCAAGTTCATCAAGCGAATGACCGTGCTCTTTGATTAACATAAAACAAATATAATAATAAAGGACGATAAAAAAAGAGCTGCGATATTGATTAATCGGTTATCGTCTATTATTATATTTGTTCCGTTCAGAGTGGTTTCTCTACGCACAATCTTTTTCTGTTCTCTTCCGCCTCCGAAGAGGCTTTTCATAGAGACGCGTCCAAAGCGAAACATCGCCTGTATTGACGAAGCTCTTCGTCTTCGCGATTCGCTCGGATCTTTTTTTTTCACGACTCGCCCATTGAAAACGCGAGACACTATCTGCTGAGTATATCGAAACAAACGGACGATGATATGCATAATTTATTTATTTATTCATTTGTCTGTTCAAGAGAGAAAAAGAAAGAGAAAAATACATATAATATAAATAAAAAGACGGATAATGATAATGAAATAATATAGGTGAAGGAAATGATCACAATTACTCAACTCGATGACATAAATTGCGCGTTTGTCTGAACGTTACGATAACGAGGGGTTTCACGGTTCTGCGTTTTCATCTCGAATTGAAAAGTAAAATATTGCTGAAGTATTCTTCCTCGTAACGTAATAATAATGATATTTCTTTTTTCTCTCTGTGTGTACACGCACACACACACATACACATGTATATATATATATATATATATGTATATTTTTCTCTACATTACGTGTACATTTTATTATACCGCACGCTACGAATTTACGTGTATCGCCTCGCCATTAGGATTGCCTAACTTCCTGGTGCAGGTACCTCTTCTCTCTCTCGTAATCTAACTCGAAATAAAGAAAATTGTGCACTTACCGCCATTCCGCTGTGAGCGGATAATGTCTCGAGAAAGCGATACGCGGGAATCTCATTATCTGGCTTAACGAGTCATTTAGCGGAACGATGATTAACTCGCGAGTGCCGGCTGTATGTGTTAATTAATACGTCGCAATTCGTGCCGGTAGTACCGCGAGATCGCGATTTGTGATAAGGGGGGGGGGGAGCTTCCAGAGGGGGACGGGCGGTATCGCGCGTTATGGCGAATTATTTCATAACGCGAAACAACAATGTGTCCTAGGCAGCTACCAGGAAATCAAAGCACACTCGCGACCGGGCTGTAATTTCAGTTATAATCGTTGGATGCTCGTTTCATAATTGCCGTGCAATCGACACCTATGATTCACCTTGTAATGTTATCCGCACTAACTTAAAGTCAAAAGTAATCGTTATGGATCACGCGAAGCGCGTTGAAATTTACGCCTCTTGAATTGCGTCTCTGCCGCGCTCTCTCTGGGTCTTACACGCGCTACAAAAAGAAATCTTCGATCTTAACAACCTGTCGCTTAATCGTGACTTCTTTACAAGCAGAATTTCAAGGCTCTCTTTCAAAAAGAGAAAAAAAGAAAGAAAAAACAAGACTTAAGGAATTCAAATGTTGCGTAATTCAAACTTCCTCGAATAGGATGTTTAGAATCTGTCACCCGTACGACAGTCAATGTCGATCTGGATATGGTTTGCAAATAAGAATAACTTTCGACGATGACGCGAAAAACTAATTTGCGGAAAATGTCAAGGACTGCAAAAAAAAGTACTCTACTTTTATAATGCCCGTCTTTTTCGCGTTATGAGAGTCTGCTTATTAATAATTATAATTATTTTCTACACTTTCGGCCAAAGGTCGGCTGACGCGACGGAATTTCGTTTGCGAAACATCGCAAACCTGCAATACAATGAACGTTTATGTGAGACAAGTGATCGAGGCTATCGGGGCTCCTTGCACGCCGTAATTGATGATTAATGCTCAATTACGTTCAATTATGCTCTGCGTCGCCTTTCGAGTTTCCGACATTCCGACTATTATCGTAATATTAAGTCAATTAAAACGTTTAGTTCGATTTGTCAATCAAATAATCGCAATTGTTCGCCAAAATGTCGGCGTAATGTATTCGTTTAACTATATCGCAAAAAAATTGGCAATTTATCATCGGAGGCAAAAAAATTTTACCGAAATTCTTTGAACTGTTACAATAAATCGATACGTTTGCGCATTATAATTAATTCACGACTCAGATACACAATCTATTAATTTTTTCGTAGTTTCCGGAATTAATAAAAAGCATCACGTCAGTCTGTCAGTATCTATCGTTGAACCTTGAAAAGTACCTTCGATATCCATCCGTGAACATTATTTTCGTAAGACTGCTAGTCGGAGAAAAATAAGTTCCGCGTTCAGAGAAGAACTTCGCCGGTAACGGTAAGAAATATGAGAAAAACGAAGCACAAAGGAAATGCGAAGAGAAATAGCGGTGACGTGTGACATATTCTGCATACGAAAGGGAATAAATTCGATGACAAATTAGCGTGATTCACTGAGAGTACGAAGGCAACGCGGTCTTAGGTCGTGTTCTCAATTTCCACATGCTCCATCGCGGATGATTGCGTCACGTGCAACTTCGCGTTGCCTTCAGCCGGCTCGCAATTTAAATTTGATTATTCCTTCGTTGTGATTACCTCGACGCATTCTCGCGGACAAACCGCGTGCACGCATGCGCACTTTCGGGATGAAACAAGCCCATTTCATTTCGCATCGCGTTTTCGTAGGCGAGTCTCTTTCTCTCTCTCTCTCTCTCTCTCTTTCTTGCTCAATTTCTCGCGAATGTCTATCAGTCGCGCAAGCAGTCCTACCTAAATCATTTCCTTCCAACGAAACTTTCCAAAATCACGAAACTTCCGATTCCCGCGAATCTACGTATTTGCCGAGATTCCAAGGAGAATGAATCTTCCGAGTCCGCTTTTGTTCGTGCTCCTGCGAAAATTGCAAATGCAAATGGCTCTTGTTGATCTGTCCATTCATATTCAAAAATATGACACGCGTGCTAAAAGTGCAAGACGCGCATGTACAAACATGTACGAGTGAATTTTTCGATGAGCTCGAGGGAATTCGTTCCCGACGGAACATTCCGCAAAATTAATGCGAATTCGCCGCCCGATAACATCTCACTTTTTCCCCTTACTCGTCTCTCCTCGAGTGTCCTCGAAGCACTTACGAAATTTTCCTCGGCGTTTTGCCAACCACGCCTTTTTCTACCGATTTGATGCTAATGACTGACATCGACGATGATTCGTCCATTCGTGCTTACAAATACGACACACGCGCTAAATATACGATGCTATATATACGCAAACATATTTCGCGTAAACTCAAGGAAATGTTTTCGAGATATTCCGCATGAAATTAACGCGAATTTGCCGTCTGGTGAGATCATTTTTACTTTTCACTCGTCTCGAGAATATTCCGAATACTTTCTTGAAATTATTATCCCGTCATTTTACCGATCGCCAAGCTCCTTCCTCTCGCGATTTGACTAAGGAATTGCAAAAAATCGTAGTTTATATTACTAGAAGCAACGCCAAATTAAAAGTTTAGCAACGTAATATAATCATGAATACAAATGTAGGCTAATAAAAAATACATCAGAGTTTGAAAAAAGAAAGCAATTATGACGAAAAAAAGATAATTGAATAAAAATGCTGAATAAGACATGAGGTTGAGGAAAATAACTCGATTATGATTGGTCTTCTTTTCTTACTGTTTACGTTTTACCGTTTAAGTTTTTCTGCGTGCCACGATTCTAACACGTGAGAAATTATTTGATGCGAGAGTTTTGAACGTACTGAACTATAAATGTTAGATATAATATTAAAACAAAAATTAGAAATACTCTTTAGGAGGAATATAGGAGGATTTAAAAGAATTGTTCGAAGCAGAGTTCAAAATTCCAGACTCTTTTATATCTTTCCCCGATTTTTCCTTGATTAATTTAAATTTCTACGACTCTTCTCAGTTTTCTCGGTTTTCTAGATCTGTGGCGATCCTGACTGACAATAATGAGTAAAAATTATTGCTCGAAATGTTTGCGTTAGATACGGATTGCTAGGCGCCAGCGGATGCGGCAAAACCACGCTACTGTCCTGCATCGTCGGCCGGAGAAGATTAAATTCAGGTGAGATCTGGGTGCTCGGTGGTAAACCAGGGACGAAGGGATCCGGGGTGCCGGGTAAAAGGGTTGGCTACATGCCACAGGAGATTGCCCTTTACGGCGAGTTCACCATACGCGAGACCATGATGTACTTCGGCTGGATATTCGGAATGTGCACCGCCGAGATCGTCGAGAGGCTGCGCTTCTTGCTACAATTTCTCGACCTGCCTTCGCAGAATCGCTTGGTGAAGAATCTCAGGTACGAGTGTTTTGCGCGACTTCCTCCGGGCGAACCCATTGATTCCCGTTGCATCCGCGCATGCGAGAACAATGACGAGTCTTTGCCGAACTTTGCAACTTGGGATTAAACTTTTTTTTTTATTTAACTTTTATTTTATTTATTTTACTTGTAACTTTTGGGCTTTATCTTTCAGAGCGAAGACTACTAAAATTTTGTTTCCCATCCAATAATAGTAATCCATAACAACCTCTGTTTAATATAATTGATAAAATTATAATATTATTGGAAGAAAAAGGATAGACAAAAATGACAAAGTTCTATTCCATAAAAATTGTAAAAACAGTGAATAATGGTTGGTAGATCACCTTTCACAAGTAAGTTAGTATATTCGGATGTTTGCAGAAAAGATTATAGAAAGTCGATCGATCAGAGATCACTAGACTAGAGAAGGAAATGGTACTTATGCTTTACCTCAGCGTACCCTGGTTTTTTCTCTCAACATTCTAGTACAGTATTCAGTGGGAAAGTCCGATAGGAAATTAGTCGCGAGTACGATGGCGATTTAACATTTAAAAAAACGTCACACGTACTTTGAACGACTCAGGAGTACTATTCTACGGATTATTATCACCAGGTGTGAGAAAAAATCGTAGTCTTCGTTCTAAAAGATAAATTCCAAAAATTACAAATAAAACAAAAATAATAAAAATAAAATAACAAAATGAGTTCAGGATTTTTCAAAGAGATTTTCGTCTACCTCATAGATAAGCTAGAATTGAATTTTATCAAAGAAACACAAGACTTCCGAATCCTTCGAGATTTCGGCCAAATGTCGATAAAATTATTATAGTTAGCACGTTGCGTAATAGGTAATATAATTATGTTAATATCGATCGATTTTACTCTTCGTCAGTGGCGGTCAACAGAGACGAGTATCTTTCGCGGTGGCCCTCATGCACGACCCGGAACTCCTGATCCTGGACGAGCCGACCGTAGGCGTAGACCCGTTATTAAGACAAAGGTATGCCTCTTCTACTATCTTCATACGTTCGACACTTTCAAGCTGCACGCTCACGACGAGACGGCCCCACCGTCACTCATTATATATAGCCCGACAAGTGCAATGTTACTAACTAGGACAGCTGACTTTCATACGCGAAGCTCAATGATCCACCGCGCGCGCGCGCGTGCCTCTGATCACCGTAATTAAGTAACGTGACTGACCGTATCCCATCCCGAACGAGTTGTCCACTTAAATTTCCGGCCGAAAGCGATTTCCCGTATGGGAAAGCGTGCGCGACGAAATCGACTAGCGCTCGTCCAGAAATCACGTCGCGAATTACACGAGAAAAAAAAAAAAAGAATTAGCTTTCACAAGTAAAAATTAGCTCTCCATATGACACAACTGAAATTTAGCTAACTTTAACTAATTGTTTTCGTCCCTGTACCTAGTTTTCAGCTCTCACAGCTAAAAATTAGATCTGGTAAACTAAATTTCAATCGTATTGCGCGAACAGCTAATTCCTTCTTCCCGTTTTTTAAGTATCGTCCGCTCTTCGCTATTCCTCTCCGATCTCCCTGCGGAGAGGAGTCAATCTCGCTCGACGAACCGCGACATTCCCCAGCGGCCCGGCACGCTGCCGGCTGCGATGAAAACGAAACGAGGAAGGAAAGAGCGAAATCCGAAGGATCGCCGCCGCGCGAGAATCCCCGCGCGAACTTTCGCTGAAAATCTAAGCGCGTCGGGGGATTAAATCGCGCGTGCCGGTGACTCTCCGTGGCAAATGCACCGAATCGTAAGTCACGCTTTAAGCTTGACTTTAAGTGAAAGTATCGCCGGTTCGGCCGTGGACGGGCACGAAAGGGGAGAACTGAAAATGAACACGACGGGGTTTCGGTCCTTCTCCACAATTCATCCGGCGCTAAATCATCGAACGCTCGCGCGAATTGAACAACGCGAATTTCTACACGCACGTGAAGTTCGCGACGGAGAGAACTTCGAATATCATCGAGTTGATTATACTTATTTTAATGGCTCATTCGAACGCGGAGTCCTTGACGACGCTCGTAAACGCAGAGAACACGTCACGTTCGAGTTTTCGGTCTTTGCACATTGGACCGTGACTAACGGAATAATGGTTCGTCGACATAAAATTCCCTTAGGAGCCATGACATCCAGCAATTACGACTCGCATTCGTCGCTGCCTCGCGACGGGAAAAAGAAGGGGACGACCGACGTTTTTTAAAGCGCACGTTTATTCGCACTAAAGTAAACGTCTCGAAGCGATACCGTATTAAGTGCACGAGGAAAATACTGTTTGGAGCTTTCAGCTGACGGTTATGCAGTGACACGTCACAAATTTCAAGAAAGTAAAAACAGAAAACAGGAAAACGGGAGCCTCAAAGTTGTTTTTTATAATTGTTACAATTGTTCTAAAAAAAGGAGGGAGCAAATTTTATCAATTAAATTCTGAAAGAAGTATCATAAATTATCGATAAAAAGATGACTAGAAAATTATTGTATTTTCTGTATAATTTTATAGTTTTTAAAAACCGTTTTTTTCCGCACATCTTTTCGATTTCTGTCTCAAGGCTACGAAAATTCGTTTAGAAGAATTCACCGTATATCCGGTTAAAACCTGAACCACATTTACCTTTTTCCCATAAAGAGAATAAGAAACCGAAAAATCCGCAGAAAAAATGGGGAAAAGGCGAGTTTTTGCTGAAACTACTTTCTTTTCGTTTTATTTATAGAGGGGAAGGGAAATTTATTGACGGAGAGGGAAAAGCGTCGCTTTCGTTCGACGACAAATGAGGCGAATAATTAACGGAATATTCGCCGTAATAACATCTTGCTCTCATAACAGGAAATCATTCGCGTTATTATCTTATAATCGGTTGCGGTCATCTGCTATGCTTCGCTTCAGCCACAGTGCGGTGCTAAATTCGTTTCGGTGGCGCGTGAGAAAAATTTTCCGAGCATTCCCGCGAACATTTTACGCGTAACGTAAATGGAGCGAGAAAATAAAAGTCGCGTAAACGTGTTAAGAGGCAATTCGTTCCTGCGTATCGGCCGGTTATTTGTATAAAGTGGCGACTTTTCCAGGCGCGTAATCATTCCCTTTTGTAGTGGATTTTATTGAGATTTCACCGGGAGACGCGAAGCGAAAGAAACGCGCGACGGAACGTGAAGAAACAAAAATAACAATGCGATAGCAGAGCTTCGAGCGCTTTGTCCGATTGTCTGGGAAAGTTTTTACAACTTTGTTACGACCGTTTGCACGCTCCGAATCCGCGCATCTCTCATCCTTTCTCCGCGTTTTCGATCGCGTGTAATTGTTTCGCGAAATATTTATGGGAGCCCCGATCACTTTCCACGCAAACGCCGCTAACAAAGTTCGCGATCTTCGCTCCTTCAACCTAACCCAATTCCGACGTTTTCCTTTACATCGCAATTCGCGCGTCTCTACGTCTCGCGTTGTCGAATCAACATCACAGTTACTCATTAAAATTCGTGATCGCTCCTTAAATTAATCGCATGCGATTTGTTATGTTTTAATGCGGCAACATGACAGTTTCTAATAGAGAGATTTCGCAGTTTTTGCGAATCACAAGTGAATCGCAAGTGATTAAAGGCATTTCAAGTTTACGTGGTCTCAACATCCTTAATGGAAACATTTTCGCAACAAACTCTCGACAAGCGTCTCCCATGCGCGAAAGGATCAGTTATCTAATATACAAGCTTCAAGAATATATAATGACACATTCTGAGCATGACAGATTCAATAATCGAGCCTGCACCGAGCAGGCCGGCGCGACTTTCGACTTTTACTTTGTTACGGTCTAGTTTCATAAATCGACGACCGATCCCAACATTGCGCGTGCAACGGCGCAATGGTTAGTTCGACAAATTAACCAGCTCGCGCTAAAAGTTCTTCGTTTTTAAACGCGATTACGCAGGTACACGTCCACCTCGTCCTGCGCGTCTCGTTAAGGTAATTGGTCCGTCAAACTATTTTCTTAGGAATCCTTTCGAATTTTAGATGCATATTTGACGGAAATACTAACTGCACGTCTGTAAAATAAGAAAACGATTGACCATTCGAAAGCTGAGATATTCGCAACTGAATAATAATAAAAATAATAATAATAACAAACTTATGAAAGAGACCATTGATATCGCCACTGAAAATCCGGCGTTCTGGGCGGACTAACTGCCTTAAGTAAATCCCGGCGGATTAATCGCGCGCGTTTCAACTGTGCTCAAATAATTGTGTTAACAAATGACGATGTATTTTTCCCGTTTTGATGATACGCAGATTCAAAACACCAGAAAGTCCCGCACAATTCGACGGCGCGGAATTTGTAAGATCTCGAGATCTCGCATCAATAATACATGAACTCGACGAACGTGCGCGTTTTATCCTAGTCACGTCGCGAATGAGGTTCGAGGGGATCCTCTCGTTTTATGTCTAATCCATCGCACCTCATCGTCGTGTGACTCAGAGAGGAAACATTTACGCGCAGCGCTTCTATGCGTTTGCCTCGGTGCCTCGTTTATAATTATGCATCTAAACACATTCTACGTAATGCCCTTGCAGCTCTATACATTCCTCCCTTATTCTTTCCGAAGAATCATATCCTCGGCACGAACGAAAATATAAGAGGAATATCGAGAGAATAAATTAAAACGAAAGACGTCGTGCGACTAAATCGAAAACATACTCTCTACTTTTATTTTGTAGCATATGGAACCACCTAGTTCAAATCACCAAAGACGGTAACAAGACGGTCATCATAACGACGCACTACATCGAGGAGGCTCGACAAGCGCACACGGTAATATCATACAGAAAAAAAAAACACTAGAGAAGCTGGAAAAGATAGCTTTCTATAGTGTTCTATAATGTTAGTAGTAAGTTAGTAGTAGTAAAATATCTTGTGTTAAAAAAGGTCCATCCAAATTTTTATATTACTTTAACACGGGGAATATGTTAGAAAATACACGAATATATTAAACTAATATATTCACATCTTGTTAAATATTACTTTTTAACATATTCACCTTGCTAAAAAAAGAACACACAAATTTGGGTGGACCGTTTGTAACACAAAATTTTTTACTATAGTGTCAGTGATGAAAAAGGATAAAAGAAACAGTAAGGAATAATTTCGTGGATAGATGGTTTCTCGTTCAATTAACCGATCAATTGCATCGACACTCGCGGTGTGGATTAGCTTCTATCCCGACTACGCGATTGAACTCCTAGGAGTAGGACCGCCAGAGAGAAAGACTCCGAACGATTCCAATGTGCCATGTTAATGTCAAATCCGGCCGATGATTGACGCCGATTGCACGTTATTATCGCGCCATTGGATCGACCATTCCGCATATGCGTTACGTCGCGCGCGTAAATTACAGTGACCCGCCTCTCTCGGAGATCGCTCTCGATTTTTTGCCAATTGATCTGTTTATCTGACGATGGTCGCAGCGCGGCGTTGCGGCCGGAATAATATCTCGGAATTAGTCTCTAATCTGTCTCGATCGATTCGCGGAGAAGAGATTTATTTATTTATTCGTTATCCACACACACGTGTACACACGTCCTTTCAGTGGAAAATTCACGCGCGAATTGGTCCTTCCAAGGAAGGAGAGATAAGCTTAGGAATTATATAAACTAATGTTTCCACGGGGGGATAAAAAGTTGCGGTAATGTTTGGTGGCAGGATTTGTGCCTGCGCGCGTTAAATGCGTTATAAATCCATACTTGTTAAGATACACTTGAAGATACGGCTTTCTAGACTTACACAAGTGTTCCAAGTATCAAAGTGTCAGGGAGCCGATTGAAGATAACGAAAATACAGTGAGAAACAATTTCGTCGGCAGATCGGTCTGATGAGGAGCGGCCGATTGTTGGCCGAGGAGGCGCCTAGGACTCTCTTATCAATGTACAACTGCGCCTCTCTCGAAGAGGTCTTCTTGAAGCTGTCCCGGAAGCAAGGACAATATGCTCAGCCGACGGAGCTCAACATCTCGAACAATATCAGCTTGGTGAGCCGGAACACTCGAGGAGCCTTCGTGGTTCCCTCGGACTAACTACTTTGTCACTTGTACTTTGCCTCTGCATGCTTTCTGTCTCGGACAATTTTCACGCAAATTCGACGTCCACGAGTTCGGCACGTTGCACAGTGTAAGAGGGAAAGCACGATCCACGATCCGAGTATCACTTTAGTCGTGTATACGCAATAGTGCGTTATCGTCTGTTTGCATCGTTCGCATGTACGTTATCGCGCTCGTCGTCGCAATTGCCGATTTGTACTTTCGAATTTCCCAAGGTAGTCGTATAGCATAAAATGCGTTCTTAAAGATTCGTTGAAATTTGCATTATCTATAACATATATAGTGTGACCTAATTATTGTAATTAGAAAACGACCGGTCATTCGAAAGCTGAGATATTCGCAATTAAAAACACTTTTTATACATGTTAAAACAGGTCAAAATATTTTAATATGTCACACGTTACACGCATGCTGTTTATACAGATTACATTACTTGTACGAGCTAATTATACTATTATACGAAAAGAATTTTCAATTCGTATAATTAAATCAACATCAGATTAAAATTCGTTGACGAGGAAATAAGGTTTATGTTAATGTTAGACTTTGGCAGTAGGTAACAAATTTTAGAAATATTCGAACCGTCTTATCGATTTTATACACTACTTCCTGTATCTCGATCCCTCGTGTTTTTTTCTTTCGATATATATTGAATTTCGCAATCTGTCTTTGTCTCCTATTTGGAAATTCGTACCTTCTATTCTCGAGCTTTCCCGTTTCATCACTATACTGCATATGACATCGGTGTCGAACGTTGCGTCGTTCATACTTTTTGGCACAGCTAATCGGTCGCCACGACAGGCTAATCGACAGGTGGCAACATTTAGGCGAAGAAAGGAAAATATATTACATTCACTTTATATCGTGTTTCGCCTCACGGCGAATTTCGCTGTCAGATCTGCGTCAAGTTTAGACCACCACACCTCTTTTCGCCACCGGCGAAACGCTTCTTTTCCCCTTTATTTTTTTTTGCACACAGGCTTCTTTAAACTGGGGCAAGAAAGACGAGCCGGTGTACGTGACGGAGGAATCCGGCGTGGTCGGTCTCAACTTCCATCAAAGCAAAGAGGTCCTGATCCATGACTCCACCAACGGAATAGCCAATCATTATGATGTAAGAGAGATTACTTGCCCGCCCGCATCGCGGATGTTAATTTGTACAAATATTTACGGCCTTCATTAGCAGTGTGTGACAGCCCATACGATGTCCGTCGCAAATCAATGCGGCTTATATTTACGCATGCACTAAGTTAACAATGTATCGCTGTGTAAGAATGGAGATTTCACACTCACTGTTCGTCGAAATTCATCGATGTCCGTCCGGCCTGCGTCCCGGACTGGTCGTCATTCCGCGCCCGAAAGTCCAGTCCCGCGTTAACTACAACGGAATATACAAACTAAACCTGCGACAAAAAAAGAGATCGAAATTCATTACCACACTGAGAAGAAATATCTGAAAAATGAAAAATATTTATTCGATGAGTATTAATATAACACATTTATTTAAATTTAAATTCTTTTAAATATGCCGCCGAAGACCGCGCGACATTGGCAATAACACACGACGATAGGACTATTTTGGGGAAATTTCGTACACACGCGCTTTTTTAGTTTTCCCGTAGCACGATGTACGTGTTTATGTGTACGTGTATGATTGTTTGGTCTTTTCAAAATACCAAGCCGAGTTTTCACTCAATAATTTAATGTTGATACATTGGAGATTAGAGAGAAGATATCATCGTATATAATTCGCATGTAATATGACAGTCACGTTAGATCGATAATTTCTTTCTTTGAGAGTGAAGAAATAAATAATACAATATTTTTAATAGCTTTTTCGGTAAATTACGAAGACGTATTTCGCGGAGAGAAGCGAGACGTTCGATTTTGACGACAGTGATCGATACCGGTAGTTGGAACTTGAATAACGTAGATACATGATAATGGTTCTATGTTCACTCATGAATAAATGAAAGGCGACACATGCCGTAAAATCAATCCTTGTCCAATGTGTACGACGGGTTTTTGCGAAACAGATAAATGGCAAGCCGCTGGCGGGTGCGAAGACCGGACCCGTCTTAGACTGTGACGATTGCGGTGATTTCACGGATTGTTACAAGATCACCAGCTGGGGCAAGATCAAGGCGCTTCTGCAGAAGAATTTTCTACGCATGTGGAGGAACATAGGGTACGTTGCTGACCGCGTGATTCATTCGAATCTCTCGCATTTTCTGACCCTCCACTAATTTCTGTCGTTTCTCTCTCTCTCTCTCTCTCTCTCTCTCTCTCTCTCTTACGGACAAATAAAATATAGACTATTACTACACTTTTCTCTTCTAAAAGTAATATATTATACAAACAGTGCGTCTAAATTGCCGGGATAACCTAATTTTTACAATCGATTTGACTTAACGACTATAACACAGAAAATTATGTGTTAAAACAGTCAACTAAAATGCTTAGCGTTCGTTATTCATATCCAGAATAGGGCCTCAGAATATTCGCTAATATATCACGCGTGCGACTATTGTCTGTGCGCAGTGTGATGCTGTTCATCTTCGCCTTGCCGGTGATGCAAGTGATCCTCTTCTGTCTGGCGATCGGACGAGACCCTACAGGGCTAAAGCTGGCCATAGTGAACCACGAGATGTTCTACGAGAACCTGACGTGCCCTATCTCGGAGAACTGCAGTTTCAGTTATCTCAGTTGTCGGTACCTCAAATTCCTGGATGACGAAACGATGGTGAAGGTACGTGCCTGGCGATCGTATAAAAGTATATTTATAATATATGTAAATTCAATATATATGAATAAATAATTTAGACATAATCTAATAAAAAAAAAATATTAAATCCACATTCTCTTTTTCTCTATTTATCTATCTATCTCTAAATTAAAAATTATAATTTGCGAGAAAATTATAAGTTGCGAGAGCAACTTTTCTTCGTCGTTCCTCTCACCCTTTCCATTACAGGTGTATTATCCGGATCCAGACTCGGCGATGGAAGCCGTGCGCAAAGGGGACGCTTGGGGCACTTTGTACTTTACGGAGAACTTCACGGATGCCCTCGTAGCTAGGATGGCTTTGGGAAAGGACTCCGACGACGAGACTCTCGATCAAAGCGAGATCAGAGTCTGGCTGGACATGTCTAGTGAGTGTTCGCGCCTGATCCCCTTTGGAAAACTTCTCTCGGCTAACAATTTAAAAAGCGCACGTTCGCCCCATGATTTAAAGCGCTTCTTTTTTCGAGCCACTCGATAACGAGGCGAAACATTTTATCTTATGCGTTTACTTGCTGCTTCCATCGAAATATCATTGACATACGCTTAAATAACGGTCGCGTATTGCGTCATTCGCAAGATATACTTCCCTTTCATTCGCAGCACGAGAAATAATTCTACTCGTTCAATTTCGCCCGTTTTTCCATTTTTTGCTTTTGACGTCAGTGATCGATACCGGTAGTTGGAACTTGAATATCGTAGACACACGATAGTAAATAACACTCTTTCTTTTTCACAATTCTATCAGAATATTTCCCTGTAACGCGATAATTAGCGCAACTTCTCTTCGCATGCGCGCGCTAATGGCGACTGGAATGCAATTCCCGCGATTTCAGATCAACAAATAGGCCTGATGCTGGCGAGAAACCTGCAGTATTCATACCGGGACTTCGCCAAGGATCTCCTGTCGTCCTGCGAGCAGAATTCGAAACTTGCCGACGTGCCGATTCAATTCAAGAAACCTATTTACGGCACCAACGAGCCCAGCTTTACGGACTTCGTCGCACCAGGTGTAATACTGACGTAAGTTCGCGCATTTCTCTTCTCGTTTCCCGAACTAAATTCCATGACATAACGCTCACGCCTATCGATCGTAGTCATCGATTTAAGCGCTCGATGATCTAATTATCCGATAACAATAATAATTAATGTGTATATTCTCGCTGGAGAGAAGCGTGACGAAAAAAAATCTCGAAGACAGTTTTTCTCAAAATTGTTTGTGTTCGCAGTATCGTTTTCTTCTTGGCGGTCGCGCTCACATCATCCGCGCTGATCATCGAGAGGATGGAGGGTCTGTTAGACCGGAGCTGGGTGGCTGGTGTATCGCCCGGCGAGATCTTGTTCTCCCACGTGGTCACGCAATTCGTGGTGATGTGCGGTCAGACCGCTCTCGTGTTGATTTTCATGATCCTCGTGTTCGGCGTCGAATGCAAAGGCGACATCGGATGGGTCATCATACTGACGATACTCCAAGGACTCTGCGGCATGTGCTTCGGTAAGGCGCTTGATTTCTCGCACTTACAGCTGATATAAAAAATATACAAATTCTCGGGATAGCCCGATTTTTATAATCAAGTCGACTCAACGACTACAACAAGGCAAAAAATTCTGGGTTAAAAACGATACATTGGAATTTGGTGTTACTTTAACACAGGGGGGAAATGTATTGAAAGTTACACAAATATGTGTTAAAAAATGTATACAAATATAACGTGTAGGAAACAAATATAAAACTAGCATAAAAAGTGACGTCGCGATTCCATAAGAAAACGTTCTTTTCGCTTTGGATTTCGCTTTGGTTTAAAATATAAAATGCGCGTTAATGAGTGTTGCAAAGTAAACTCATTATTATTTTTTATTACCATGCTGTATCTTTCGACGTTCATTGGCCGGCTAAGCCAATCTCGTGTACGTTAAACTTGAGCGGAATCTTCGCGGCCGGTTCGTCGTCCTCAACCAGTTTGTCGGGGATATCAGAGTTTCCTCTCGTAAAGACGACGTGATTTGTAAGAAACGCACGCAGTTCTCTCCCGGATTGCCGGCGGAAGAAAAAAACAAAAGATACGTGGATGATCGCCTCTCGTTTCTTTCTTTTTTTTTTTTTACACAACCCGACAAAAGGGAGACGTGTACTAACGCAACGGTCTGTTATTCGAATGTTTTTCCTTTTTCCAGGGTTCGTGATTTCAGCGATTTGCGAACTCGAAAGGAATGCCATCCAGCTGGCCCTGGGCAGTTTCTACCCCACTCTCCTTCTCAGCGGTACGTATACAGCTCTCATCCGAGAGATATAATCATACTTGGGATCCCTCGAAATGTCTTTTATTTACAACCGCAATTAAATTTACGAGTGTTAGTAAAATGTACAGATGAGTGAGAGAGAGAGGGAGAGAAAGAGAGAGAGAGAGAGAGAGAGTGTGTGTATGTGTATGAGGGAGAGAGAGAATGTCATGTGAGAGGGGAAGAGAGAAAGAGAGAGAGAGAGTATTCGTGTGAAAGGGGAAGGAGAGAGAGAAACGTGTGAGAGGGAGAGTGTGCACAAGAAAGAAGGGGGGGGGNACCTTCGCAAGGTTTCTCGTATCTAAAATACCGTTTCTCACTTCTTCCACCGGTTATTCGTTATCGGTGGGCACCGATAATGAAACTAACGAACGACGCGGTGTTTTAACATCGCCATGCTAAAGAGCCGTTAGTCATCGTTAGATTATACAGTCAAGCTTGTACCGCTCGTATCGCTATTACACTTAGGCGATCATTCCGATCTAAATATCATACGCAGGAATCCTTACCGTGATAAAAGTGAAAGTTGGTCATAGTCACACGTGCCGTAACCTAATTGACTCGTCGTACAAAGCGCCTGCCGAGTCTGCTAGAACGCTTCGAACTAAAGATGGCCGACTCCGATGTACGGAGACCGCCAAAATGGCCTGAGCATTTGGCGCTATCGAATCACGCCGGTTTTCATTCGCACGGCCGGTGAATCGATCGCTTTTCGATACGATATTATTAGATTTCGTTACTGGCCCTTACCTCAATCTCGCGATCTCGTAATCTCTGCTCCGGTTCTCGTTTCCAATGGTTAATTCATTAATTAGCTCGGAAAGATTTTTACTTCCCGCTGATAAAGACACGTTCGGTCATTCGGTTATCGACGATTGAAAACCGATTGATATCCAGCATCGTCGGTGAATTGTAATCGAATAAAAGTCCTTCTGATCCGCACACAATTGAGTCGAGAAATGTAAATTTGAGAACAAAACCGCCGGCCGATCCGCCTCTGCGCCGTGCGAGTTGCAAAATGGACGATTTCCCGATTTGTTTTTGACTCGTGCGCAACTTCAATTTATCGGTAGTGCCGGATGCGACTTGTAGCGGACGTTTCGGCCAATCAACGCAGTTAACCATGTTAGTCGCTCAGTCGAGACTCGAACCCTTCAGATGTCTCTTCGCATCATCGTCGGATAACTTCCTGCGGTTGTATCCCGAAGTTTAGCTCCAAAGTCCCCGCTACGAGCCGCCACTTTCCCAAGCCCAGATTCGCGATAATGGTATAACCGGACGAGTATTTGTTAAGTAACAACAGTACCTTCCTTACATACTCGATTATCGGAAGCTGATATTCTTTCAATATCGCCCATTCCTCCCAGCGGATTTTATAAACATTTTAACAATATTTTACAAATGTTCTTAAATTGTTGCTTGATAATGTAATATTCCTAAATATTGAGATCACAGTGAAGAAATATTATTTTTAATGTTTGAGTGAAATGTTGCTAACAACGACGTTATATACAACATTAAGAACTATATATTTGGAAACGTGTTACGTGTTATAAAATATCATTATAAGTAACATTATCTTAATGATTTTCTGCTTATCGGGCCGCTTTGAGATCCTCTTAGTTGACGTGCGAATTCGATACTCCAAGTGTCAAACATTCATTGAGTACTTGAATAACCTTTTCAGAGACGAGAGAGTGAAAGAAAAATACAGATCGTTCGCAAGTGACAAACATAAGTGTCCAAATTAACAAGATAAATTGTAACAAAGTAAGATAACCGATGAGTAAATACAGAAGCATAATAATGAACAGATCGTTGACTTGGAGGACGCCCCGGTTACCGTTAAACTTTCCTATACCGAATTCGGCCGACTAACGACGACGCCTTGTTACAGGTGTGATCTGGCCGGTGGAGGGTATGCCGACCATCCTGCGGTATATCTCGCAAGGCTTGCCACTGACGATGGCGACCACCGCTCTGCGGTCGATGTTGACCCGCGGCTGGACCATCACGGAGCCGAACGTCTACAACGGCTACATCTCCACCATCATCTGGATCGTCGTGTTCCTCACGATAAGTCTGCTGGTGCTCAAGTTCAAGCGCGGCTAAGAGCCTCGACGAGCGCGTCGTTCCACGGCAATCCCGGACTTACTCTCGGTGTACAGTGCCTTGCGAACGTTTACCGCGAAAGGGAGAGAGAGTGTTGACGGGAGAATGCTGAATCAGGGTCGAGGGGGATGAATCGGGGATCAGACGTGTTGACGCGTCGCGTCCGAACAGGACCGTCGATGGGACGACACACCTGGCAATGAACACCTCGCGTCCCCACCTGGACGACCCTTTCGTGGAGGTCTTCTATGTCCGCCTGCGTTGTAGACACTCCCGCGAGGGAGCTTCACTACCTGGGAGGAGATCCTTCTATCACCCGAGAGAAGAAACTCTTCCAACAACTGGAGAAAGGCTTTCTTCAATTCTCGGGAACAAGTCTCGATTCTGCCCCTGGTTCTGGTATAAGCATCAAGAAGAACCTTCCCCAACTGTGGTCATCGGATCAATCACACGTCCGGCTGGGGACATACCCAGGTTCTCAGATTCGGCAAATCGACTCCGGGTGTCGACGTGCCGCTGATACGATCTCGCAGCATTCTCCGCGAATGAACCTCCGATATGTGATGCTCCCGTGCGCTTAATGTGCTTGTAAAGCTTACACGTGTCGTATGTATGTATGTATGTACGTGTGTATGTGTGTGTATGTGTGCAATGGGACTCGATCAAGTGCGCGTGAGTGCGTCTGTTTATAGAGATCTATTCTGACTCCTCTAAAATAGCGCGAACGGCTGAGGACACACCGCCAGGATTATCCGCAGCGCGAACCGATCGTCTCGTGAGGAATAAAGGGGATAAGGAACCGCGGATTCTATTTTCGGCCTGATTTAACTTTTTCAAAATTACGAGAAGAGAACCGAAATATCTCGACCATAAATGGTGTCTCTAGTGAGCCGAATTATGCTTCCCCGATTAAATCCTGATTCATCACTCATGTTCAACACGTTGAATGCCGGGCTGACTTTCATCGGTTATGCAAAAGCTTAACTGATAGTTGAAATATTAAAAGTTCATTATATAAATGCAATTCGAGATGCATACGTATCTTTTATCTCCGTTTCGTTGACTGACTACAAATAATTTGGTAGATGCAATTATTTATTCTTTTACATATAACTTAATGAGATACGATGATATCACAGTGCCAGTCACCGCTCACTAAATACTGACTAATAATAATATCACATTAATATGATAATTTCTTACACAACTTTCACGTACAACAGATTTTATATAACATATATTTCGTTGAGTCGGAAATTATAATACTGATGTAATGCTACTCTCATGCCCGTTTCTACCATTATTATACCTGATTAATTACGATTTAGATGTAACCGACGATCAAATCAACGAAATTGACCGATCGTTTTGATCAATTTAGCTAACTCGCCGATGCGATTGGTCAATGCCATTGAGTCAATCGTCGATTAGATTTAAATTATGCTAGGTAGAAACGGACATTAGTATGTACTCGCTGACTATCATGAGACATTCAACGTGTTGTTTTCTTTCTTTTTTTTTTTCTTTTGAGGAGAATCACTATCTTCTAAAATTATGCCACGGTTTATCGCTACAGTTTTCGCGTTGATAAGGAAACACGTATGGAGAGAAATATTTTGTTGGCATGGTAAATTTGTCAGTTATGTTGTCAGTTATACTTGGCAGTAACTAACAAATCTGCTGTGCCAGCAAAATATTTTCCTCCGTGGCGACACACCACCGGAAGACAGTGCTTCCCCCCTCCCCCTTCTCCTCTCTCTCTCTCTCTCTCTTTGTCTTAATTGTTCATTCATATGGGAATAGGATTAGAAAGTTAATAAAATTACGCGTTTCCAAACTGCACCGCGGAGATAGGGAAATAAATATTGTAATCGTCGGATTATCTCTCGAAATCGCGGAGGATATCATGAGAGACGATTATCTCGTCGCGCGTATCTGCCCGTCTGTGTCCGCAGTGCGTACGATCAGCGCGTCGTGATCTCCTTAGTGACGATCGCCCGCGAATGATTAACGACGAAACAACACCTCTATGAAGCCAGTTGCAAAGGTTCGATATGGTGGAGGTGAGGACTGCTGAAAGGCAAGAAAAGAAACAGTCGTTCCGGTCTTTTTTTTTTTTCCATCGGGATCGTAGCTAGTAATAAGTTTCCAAGATGATAGTTGATATAGCTGGTTATAATACCGTAGCGCAATTTTACTTGCCCATGACTTTAAGCGTACGTTCTAATTTAACTAGTTAGAGATCGGAGGTAGGAAGCGATGAGCGGCGACCGGAGGGCGCGGCGCCGTCCCCGGCCCCGCTTCTCGCGGCCGAATATTATACATATACGAAACAAAAAAAGGATGCGTTTTATCTACCGTATATTTTATACACAGTGCGACGATTTGTAAGTGAT
Organism: Dinoponera quadriceps; assembly: GCF_001313825.1. NCBI lineage: Eukaryota > Metazoa > Arthropoda > Insecta > Hymenoptera > Formicidae > Dinoponera > Dinoponera quadriceps. Next base: position 551,535 of record NW_014554780.1, read on the forward strand.
AGCGCGGAGTGACGACGCGCGTCAGTGAGTGCCGCTCGTCTCGCTCGGCGAACTTAGGAGAAAAACGCGCAAACGATAGAAACAAAAAATAGAGAGAGAGGCGCACGGGTGGGTGAGGGGAGGAGGCGGGATGGGAGTTTTGCATGATGTGACCGCAGAAAGGACTGTTGCGGAGACTTGTGCGTTGTCAACGGACAATTTTCATCCGTCGCATCTTGTACGTACGCGATACGAGCCCGCGTGAGCACGAATCTTCGTTCGCCCGTCGCGAACAAAATCATTGCAAAATACTGCACGCCATCGAGCGATCATCGATAAGCGTAAACGAGATGACGTTTTCGGAGGACGATGCGTCGAGTAGGAGGCATCATCGGTGCAGGAAAACTTGACAACGTGTGTAAAAATGTGTATATTTTATTTTACTTACATAAAAATGGGACCCAAAAACTCTCGCGTGTGTGTGTATCTTTCTTTTTAAAAATGTTTTATGCATCCTACGATATCCTTATGATAATGTATAATAGCACCACTTTCATCTTATTGCTTTAATAATTTCTATCCTTCGTCGCTCCGCGCACGAACACGAAATTAATTTCGACTTAAGGCTCCTGTGCATTTCCTCGTCATCGCATTTCCTCCAATCACTGAGCGCTCACTGAACTACTTTCTTTCTCCAAATCGAAACAATATTGTTATCCTTACGTTGTTGATGTTGCATCTTTTCTACCATATGTCATGCCGGATGTTATTCCGTGCAGCGACAACATCGTTAAAAGTTACAGAATAGACCCCCAAGAGCCACAATCGACTTACTTCGCGCTCTCGGAAAGCATCTTGTACTTTTCGTCATTGGCGAGCCAGTCGCGATTCTCTATGGCCATTTTCTTCCAGTATTCTGCAAGGATTTACGCGCGATTATGTCTATTTCGCACCTGAATTATCATCATTCCTGACCGACTCACAATTATTGTCTATATATATTTACACGGAAAATATTCTTCGTTCGCTGTTTCAATCGTGAAACTACCACAATCGTACCTTTCAATTCCTGCAGTGAACAGTCGGTACCGCCGTACTCGGTCGGTAAGATCTCCGTTGGCAGCTCCCTGCAGCTGTTCCTCACGCCCTGCCTGGAGATGTACAACCTCTGCTTCAGCTTCGCGTTCATGAATTGCTTGAAGATCGACAGGACTACGTCGACGTAGATCGGCACGTTGATGAAGTTGATTGACTGAATCCTGATGGGGCAGCAGCCCTGCCACGAATGCACCAGACTCTTTATGACGTTGGGCCGCAATTGAAGGGCGTGACCGAAACGGACGCCCTGCATGTCTATGATCGCGAAGACTCCACGCAATGATCCCGACACGTGACTCCTCGAACTCAAGTCGAACACTATCATGCAGACCTGAGAAGAAGGAATTAGAACAGCACTTAAGTATCCAGAAGACATCCTATATTCTAGACGTCTTTTAGATATATATCTAAAATGTCTTTTGAAAATTCATGCTGCCTGGACTGTCGATACCTTCAGTACGTCCGATATCTGCTGCTTGTACGGGTCGTGCAGAGTCGGCCGCACGATGATGACCATCCTCTCCTGATTGTCCAGCTTCCGCAACGGCAAGAATACTCTAACAGGTAAAAAGTGAAGTAAAATGAGTACCCTTCGAACGAATCGACATATATCGCGTTTAAAGTTAATAAGGAAGTCGCAGTTGATTACTAGGATCAACGAGAGCCGCCCGGTTCAATCATTTATCAATTATGCGAGCACTTAAGACACTTAATTATTATTCAGGCCAGTCACGATTTAATATCAATGCAAGAGCACGATTAACCCTCGAGTCACGAGATTGATGCGGATCGAACCCGATTCGTAGAAGCGTTTTCTATGTTTTCCAACTAATTTTCTTGACCAGATATACCTGTTATTCTCAGAATAAATTGGAATATATTTAAAGATAAATGAAATGTAGGAATGTAGGATATGTAAATCTTTGAAATGTTACACTTCACAAGCGCACGTACACGTGAGCATTAAAAAATGGATCCAGGTCGGATCCGATCCAATTTTATTATTCAAGGATTAACAACCTTTTTAATCACGGAGTCGGAGCGGTTAACATTGAGCATGCACGTGTGATTCTCACAATTGCGTACTCGCAAAAGAGATAGAGAGGGAGAGAAAGAGAGAGAAAGAGAGAGAGAGAGAGAGAGGGACAGAGAAAGCGTCCGTGCGATAATTACGCTGCTAGATGATCGTTACCCCAAATCAAACATCTGTTGTAGTTCCGGCAGAAACGGATCCTTGTTTGCGAACCATTCCGGCAGATCGGATCGTTGCTGGTGATAGTTTCGCATTTTGGCCTTGGCTTTCTCGATGTCGAATTTGCAAGCGCGCAGAAACCGTAAGATGAAGAACTCATCTGTGAATGAACGAATGTTCCCCCGAGTGCAGGGTTACAATCGGGAAGACATTCCGCCTCCGTAGCGTCTTTTCGAGCAAGGACCTTTGCTACCGATGGTAGAAATATGGCGGTAAAAAAGAAACATTTGGGTGAATGCAGATTTTTGTAGAAAAAAATATTCAGAAACGGTGCTTCGAGAGAAAAATTCACCTCGTCGTTAGAAAGTGAAACAAACCTATTTTTTGTTCTGCATATTTTACGCATTATATATGCCATGTACTTTACATGTCTAAACAGTATATGCTCGTTCACCTTTCAAATACCTTCAAATACGTTCACTTTCGCTCGTTCACTTATCAAATAATTTGCTGGTTGCATTAAAAATACCTCGTTATCTTTATTTAATTAATTTATTATTTTGCCGAACTGTCACACGACATATTGCCAATGTTAAATTATCAGATATAACGATTTGTAGTAACTCATTCGAATCTCTCGGAATATACAAACAAGAAAAATAATAACGACAACAATAATCAGTCAGAGTTATTCTAAGAAAGTCGTTGATATTAACTGCGTCCTTATAACCCAGTAAGCAAGAAATTAAATGAAATCAATCTTTTGAAACATTTTGCATGGATTTAATAAACATTCTGACATAATATTTTATGAATGTCTCTAAACTTCTTTCTTGATAATGTTAATATTCCTAAATATTAACATTATAATGTAGAAATGTTATTTTTAACGTTTAGGTCAAATATTATTATTAAATGATAAAATGACCGTGTTGTATACAACATTAAGAACTACATATTTGAAAACGTGTTATAAAATATCATCATAATAATAACGTTCTGTTAACGATATCTTGCTTACCGGGAAATAATTGTAAAAATAAAAGTACCCTGGCCAGGTAATAAAACTGCAAACGTACAACACAATAAAAAGATGAAGGTCAATGTAAAGTCTACGATCATTAGCATAACCGGGATGCAATCATTGTTTGCTAATGTTAGATTTGCAAGAGTCATTATATCTTTAAAAGAAGAAACTGCGTCTCTTGAAGCAAGCGCGAAAATAGTTGATAATTCGTGATGCGGTGGGCGCTCCAGTGTCAATAAAACCGGCTATGATTTCAACTGGCGCGCGACTCTGAAGCGTCATCGGTTAGCGAGGCAACGTTGCTATTACCCGTGCGCGAGCACATGTTGTCGTTCTCCAAGAGCCAACGTCTGATCTCTGCGACCGCGTTCGCCCTGCCTTCGTCGGTCTCGTTCAGGTACTTGGCCGCGTACTCTTTTTCCTCGCTCGTCAGCTGCCGCACGACATCATCATCTTCGTATCGAGACTCCGTCATATCGGCGAGCATCGTCACTGTGTTCGAGTTTGGCTTCACCACCTGTTGAAGCCTATTCAAGCTCCTATATACAATTAACAGGAGAAGACGACGCACACAACTGACATACAGTAACACATCACCGGCGACGACGATGCGCTACTGATCGTTCGCGCTCTTTGAAACAACCTCTCGAGCTAAAGATATCGCCCTGGAACCCGCACGACCTCTGTAGGCCGATCCACGTATGATCGTCGCTTACGAAATCCAGTCGCTGATTATTTATCAGTGTTTATCGCTGAAGTTGAGAGAAAGAAAGAAATGCGTCCGTCACCTCTCGGTATAACGCGTCCTTTATTTGCTTTTTCCAGAACCGCATCATCATTCTCTGCTCCTTCGGCAGCTGTAATTAAATGTAGGATTAGGTTTCATCTCAAAGTTGGACCGCTGTTTCTCAGATGTTTATGAGGTCACAGATCACATTCAGATGTTAATGAGACCAATACAAGGTTTCTCAAAGTTGTAAAAACAAGTTGATAAGAAAAGTGAATGTCGAAATGTGTTATAAAACATAGAGAAGCGGCGTATATATATAAGTTTCTTATCGTTAGAGAGTTAGTTAGGACTAACTGTTTGAAGAATATAAGTGGTATATAATTGGTCATAAGACGCGGCCGCGATGGTGATTATATTACTCACCTTTGTCATCGGAAGTATCGTAGCGGCATATTTTTATCTGACTAGAAATTACAACTACTGGCGTGACCGTAACATTCCGTATGCGAAGGGCGCACTTCCAGGATTCGGGCATACGTTGTCGCTGCTTTTAATGCGAACAACTCTGGCCGATCTCATTCAACGGATCTGCGATCCTCATCCGGATCGCAGTATGGTAGGTTTCTACCATCAGACGACGCCTGCGTTGGTGATTCGCGAGCCGAAACTGGTGAAAACTGTCCTGCAGACCGACTTCGCGAGTTTCTCCAAGAACTTATGGCAAATCGATCCTCACCTGGACTGTCTGCATACCGCGAACCCTTTTTTTACCTGCGGCGATACATGGTTGATAGGCAGGAAACAATTGGGTCTCGCGTTTACTACCAGAACCTTGAAAATCTTTTTCAACTGCATTCAACAGATGTGCAACAATATCGAAAATTATCTGAACGACGAGCTGAAGGCGAATAATAACACGATGGAACTCGAGCTAAATAGTTTGGCCTGCAGATATACTACTTCAGTGGCGTCTTTTATCAGTTTCAGTGAAAATGTGAACTTCATAGACAACTCGGACTCGACATCGCTGGTCAAGATAGCCGAGTCGATGCTCGGGAAGAGTTTCATCTCTACGTTAAGGCAGACTTTGTGTTTCTACTTTTACTATTTCAAACAAATACTAGGAATATCATATGTACCCTCAAAGGTTGACAACTTATTTTGTAACGTCGTAAAAGAGATCATGCACAATAGACAACAGGAGAAGAATACGCGTAAATTTGACATTTTGCAACTAATGTTAAGTCTGAGAGAAACCGAGGGACTTGACGACAATACGATCATTTCTTACGTTTTCGTTTTCTATCTCAATATCCATGAGACGTCGAGTATAACACTAGGCTTCACGGGCTATCAAATTGCACGTCATCCACATGTTCAGCAGAAACTCCGCGACGAAGTGAAGACTGTGCTCGCAAAGTACGATAATCAGTTGACCTATTACGCGCTGAAAGAAATGACGTACATGGAGCAAGTGATCAATGAATCGCAAAGACTCTACCCTACCCTGTTCTGCTTGAGCAAAATATGCACTAAGGAGTTCAAACTGACGGGTTCGGATGGGCTCAGCTGCTGCGTACATCCCGGAACAGAGGTCTTCATAAATGTCTACGAAATGCACAGAAACCCGAAGTACTGGTCCAATCCGAATGTCTTTGATCCTGATCGATTCGCCTCGGATAGGAAGATGGAGATCGAGAAATACAGTTTCCTGCCGTTTAGCAAGGGTCGGAGGATCTGCATAGCCATGAGACTGGCTATGTTGCAGACGAAGGCTTATTTGGTCATGATCATGAAGAATTACACTCTGGAGTTATCGCCTAAGACGCCGAAGGAGCCTTTAAAGATTATGCCAGGCAGGGTTCTGACGACACCTATTAGTGATTTATGGGTTCATCTTAAGCCTCTTTAATTCGTTGTAGTAGGGAATATTGTGAAAAAGAATGAATAGATAATAATAAGATATTGCAAAATATTGTAGATAAGTTTGAAGAGATGGACATTTTTCTAAATGATGAACGTTACAAAATGATGAAAAATTATAAAAATTATTCGACTAGTTGAGATATGTGATCGATATTATAATGCAACATGAACTTTGAGTTACTTTCACCTATTGCAGAAAAAACATGACATAATTAAATATGTGTGACTTTATATACGAATTAACATATATTTACAATTAGCATTCTTAACCGTTAAATAATACATTAGAGTTAGTTACGCAACTTAAACACATATTATACATACGCATATGCACATGTCAGTGTGTACGTGTGTGTTTTATCGGATTTATAATTGTTATGTCTAGTTTTATCGGATTTATAATTGTTATGTCTAGTTTTATCGGATTTATAATTATTATGTATAGCTTTTATCATTGTAGCTTTATCAAGAGTGCATTAATAGAACGAAAGAATAGAGATAAATTGAGAAAGATAGAAATATATTAAGATATAAATATTACTGATATCAGTGAATACAGATCTTGCAATTCCTTACTTTTACTTGTTATTAACACATCTCTTGTTTATATTTGCAAAAATGAAACAATCTGCGAACGTCAGTGAGAAGGAGTAATTATATAATAGCGCTTAAGCTGAAAGATTTAACAACCACATTTTCATACTATCGCAAGTAAGAAGTAATGTTAGTTTAAAGTAACAAGAGTATTCGTTTCGATCCCAGGAAATATCAACTAACAGTAACATAACATCAATGTTAGAATTTCCCACACATTAATGTAACTTTTACATAACACACGCGCTATATCGCATTTATATTGTTGAGTGGGAAAATTACAACATATCGATATTATTACTGTTAGACAATATTTGCTGATAAGTCATGATAAATGGCATCGATGTCATAAGTCATGATAAGCAAATATTTACAGAGTGTCTGTCGCTGTCTTGTCCGTCAGATACTTTAGGTAGTTTAGGTTAATATGAAAAAAATCTACAAGTATATAACAGCGGTTATATCTATCAACAAATACCAATATGAACCTGGAACTTCAAATTTTAAATCTGTCGCTAAGTACAGCAGCCACCATATACTTGTAAATTAAGCTATTCTGAATAAAAAAGTTCTTTACTGTTTTGCGAATAAACACAAGTTTTTTAGTTGTTAATTAAAAAAGCCTCTGTCTTTATACACACACACATATATATATATATATATATATATATAGAGCAAAATCAAGTTTCTTATGTGATTATAATTAAAACATAGACGGATATTCCACGCGGCAAAAAGTGACTGTGAAAATTGCAGAGTCCTAGAAAGCAAAGTCCTAGCAGGAATTTTATCTCTAACAATATTTACATGTTTGCGAAAGGAAATGTTTTTTACATTGAATAACCTGAACGTTCCTGCCGACAAACATTTTGCATAATTGTTCTATAATTGCGAACGCAAAGGCAAACATATAGACCGTATGCATCGGCTGACCGCGATATCAGAATCTTCCAAGGCATTATTTCAGTTTCAGAAAGCACGATGCGCAATTACGAAGTTACATAAAATAAAGTTACCTATGTGTGTACGTGTTGTGTATGTGTACGTGTGCGTATGTGCGTGTGCACATGTGTGTACGTATATGAGGAACGTAACATTACTACCACTGCAAGTTATTCGTGGCCGTCTGATAAGTCGGACTGTTGGCCGAGTAGAACTGCGAATACCAGCGACGGTACGCCAGGATAGTACGATCCTCGCGCACCAAAGTCGGCTGTCGCTCGTACTTCTTGTGGTTCCAAATCGCGATGTCTCGCTCGAACATCAGGCATTCTCCCAAGAACACCATGGTAGCGTAGGGCGCTAACCACGGCGGTGAGAATATCTGATGGGTGACTCGCTGCAGCAGCGGCTCCAGCGGCGTGACAGTCTGCAGTATGCACATAGGTCCGAAGGACGTATTGATCATCATCTCAACATAGCCCGGGCCGATCTGCTCGACGCTCACATTTAATCCGAGGACGGTGAATCGCTCGAACAAAATCAGGCTATGGTGCAGCTGTATGCCGGCCTTGTGCTTCGCCCTCTTCTCGGTAATCTCAAGGTGGTTCCCATCGCCGCTCGATATCGCATGAATCGATGAACCGTTCAGCTTGATCTGCACCTCCGTGTCCGCGTCCATGTCCACGTCCGCGTCCGTCTCCGAAGATTTGTACGAGCACTGCGGTCGCCACAGCGCGTTGGTCCACGAGTGCCGAGCCAGCCAGGATATGTTGTCGGTAAGGAACATCGCCGGGCCATGCACCGCGCTGAGATGCGCGTAATCGGCCCCGTTCTCCGCTATGTCCTGTGTAATGCGCTGGGTGTTAAAACATTTACTTCGTCTAGGTCTAGAGGGAGGGGAGTTACGTTTAGAATTTACGCACAGCTAACCGATTGAACAAATCCATCCTTTACTTGATAACTGATGATCGACCAATTAAATGTCATTTTCAGTCATTTTCAAGTTTCAGTCATTTTCAAGCTAGCCTTTATGTTTATTTCGTGTCGCTACTCAAGTCTTTTGGCAAGTAATAAGTACGCTTCGGCTTTGATTTACCTTCACGTGCGAAAATCTGAAAGGAAGACTGATAGCTTTCCATCGTATTCATCATGGAGGCTGCAATCAAGGAGGCTGATATCCATTGCAGTTATGCCATGCCCGAATTAGTAACTGCTAGTTATGATGTGGTCGAACTGACACCGTGTACGACAGCGTAATAGCAGTCTGAGAACACGTAAAGTCACATCAACACGTAATCGAGACGAGATACAACATCGAAATATTGACGGAGGACATTCATCGTCTCTCTCTAATCGTGATGAAATTATGATGCGTGTGTGGAGCAAATTAAAATAATATTCCATTCTCTCTGATAAATTAATGTGTGAAACCATTCATCGCAATTGCAGTTCAGGAAGATTGGTTAATTTAAGGCAAACAAATTACATATACAGAATATTCCATTTTAAATGACGCCCTCAAATATCTCTTGAACAGTGCATTTCGGAGAAAAATGTTTCGTACAAAAGTTATAGAAGGGGAACATAAAGTAGTGTCATTGGTTTGACTTTTGATAGTCTTTTGAAAGTTACATGAAGGTCACCTTCAATTTTTTTAATGGAAACTCCTACTTTTTATTGCGTATTTTTATAGCTTACTTCGAGAGCTTTACAAAACACTGTAATAAAACGTTTTTGCATTAAGTACTTTTCGAGTTGTAAGGCTTGAAATTTGCAATACCGCCGGTACCCTTATATATATATATATATAAATTGAGACATAATCAACATCAGAGAGAAACGCATTGGAATCATTTTCAGTTGGTCCACCGATCTATCAAGTTTCATCAGGATCGTTGGAGAGAACGGTTTGCGAATGTTCTTCGCGACTGCGAATTCGAAACGAAGGTTTGAATCGGTAGAAAGTGATAACAGTTGCCTCGTCGGGCGATCGTGCGGCACGATCGATGTATCCTTGATTCTAGTTTCCATGATAATTACATAGATGGTGTGACGGAGGAACGCACATTATATTAAAAAATCGCGATCGACGTACTTGCACGTGACATGTTATCAGGAACTCATTGCGTCCTTGGAAACGCCATTTCCCGTTGGCAATGCACATCTGTGGCTGCGGCCGCCAGTCAGGTTCGGCTGATTCAGCGTGATACCAGACGAAAATAAGATGGTTCACTTCGCAGGACTTCCATGCCCTCGTTCGCGCGATGTGCGGCACTGTGCACGTACAAAAGGAGAAAAAGTAATACACGACGTATGCGAGGAGTGATTGCATCAGTAAGAACGCATCAATGATCGTGTTTCGTTTTATTTCTATGATATAATGTGAGAAATATTTGTTATTGATAATTTAGAATTAAATTATATTCTGGAAAATTATTGATTACATCCATTAAGTTTAACTCTTTCAGTTCCAGGAGCTGCTTGTTGAAAGGTATACATTTCTTGATATACAGAAAACAGACGACGATGGATAATAAATAAGCGATCAATAAATCGACACGCAACTTGTCGAACTACAATCCGTGGAAAACGCCCGATCCAGGTGTAAATATTTTCGTCGCATGCGATCGGCAAGTATTTCAAAGGTACAAACAGCTATCGCGGATGAAGGAATGTAGTTTTAGGGCGCAAAAACACCACTCGAACGTCCCATTCAAGGCAGCAAGCTCTGGGACCGAAAGAGTAAATATCGTGTGACGAGAATACGAGAATACATATAGGGGAGATTTAATCAATACCCTTTTCTGCATAAGGTATGCTATCGCAGTAACCATCTGCCCGAAATGACCAACTATGAAACGGACATTCCAGGCATTCTCCTCTCACGCGACCACCCTCGGCCATGTTTGCTCCTAAATGCGGACAGTACGCATCCAAAATGTTGACAACATCTTTTTCGGTCCTTCAACAAGTTGACGAAATATTATATAATTATGATATGCGGGTTATTTTATTTGAAATATCGAAGTCACATATTTTCGAAAATTGTAAAAGCAAGGTCTTCGTTTCTTGTTTTAACATGTAATTGTGTCAGCTTTTACTTCTTATTGAAGATGTTTGTTACACTTTTTTCCTATACGACCTCTTTTAATCGCGACAACGCAGTCGAACGCAGTCGAACTTTACCTGCTTGTCGAAAAAGTTCTGCATTCTGACGTACCTGAACACCGCGAAATTCTCTCCGAGAGCAGACACGTGCTTCACTTGACCTCTTTTTATCTGCGAACTTTCCAACAGGGCGAACCATCCATTTGGATAGACCGGCGGTAATTTGCCCACTTTTCGATTTTTCGGTCCTAAGCCGCCGTTCCTGTGCGACTTACCCTCATCTCTCATGTCCTTTAACATAAGCGTTGAAGCTATTCTTTTTTTCTGTATAAACCTGAAGACGCAAATACCCGAGCAGAAATCTAGGAAATCGTTGATTTAATCCCAATTTTTTAATCTTACAACTCAATGCGAGATGATGATGGCGAAACGAGTGTTTTATGTCCTCCATATTTATAAAATAAAATCAATCACATTTAATGGCCGCAAATTTACCGAAGAAGCGCAAATTAATTAATCCAGTTTGCATATTCGTCATTAACCAAAGCATTTATTCGTAATTGGTAGGTCAAGATCCAGCGAGAAACGAACGTCGAATAGACGTCAAATCGACATTGAATTAATGTCGATTCATTTTTTGCCGAGTCGCGGACAATTCAACCGGCTACGGTGAGCGTTAATCAATGATGGGCGTTAATTTAGCGGCCTTTTAATTATCACTCGACTCAAGTTTCAGTTGCACGAGACTACTGTGCTACTCACTCTGACCCAGTTGAATTTGAAGAAGTACGCCATGTAGATGAAAAAGGCCAACAGGGTGGCCGCGATCCCGACGTACCATCCGAACATCGTCTTCTTCTTCTTATTCTTCTTCTCTTCCGGTGTGGCTTTCTCTCGACGGTTTTCTCAACGTATCTCTCTCGATAGTCTCTGCCTCGCGGACAGGTGGAGGCAGGACGCGCCTCGCGAGTCCTCGCTCGTTTGCGTGCGTACGGCAAGGGTTCGCGCGTAAAAAGAGCGCGCGAGATAAACGTGGAACGAGATTGTGGAGCGTGTGCAAAACAAAACGGCCAGAAGTGAGGAGAGACGGCGAGGAAGGAGTGCGGCGACGAGAGAAGTCGGAGACAGGGTTAAAAAGAGGGAGGGAAAAAGAGAGAGAGAGAGAGAACCGAGCACGACGGGAGGAAGGGTGAAGAATGAAGAAGAAGGGGAGAAGAAGAGCTACCGGCGAAGAAGAAGAAGAAGAAGAAGACACATGAGCGCAAGCCTTCGCCGGGGTATGGGACAAAAAAGGGCTAGGAGGACTCCCGACGAGGACAGGACAGGACAAGGACGAGAGCCTGATGAACAAAAGGGAGAGCGGGAGGGCGAAGAAGAGGGAGAGAGAGAGAGAGGGAGGAAGAGAAAGAGAAAGGGAACGCGAGAGCAAAAGAAGAGAGAGCGCACGATACAGATAGTATGTAACGCACGTGCGTGTGCGTCAGCTTACACGAGGAGAGACCTACAGGTACGGAGGGATAAGGACGAGCGACGTGGACTGGTGAGAACAGCGGCGGATCGAAAAATATAACCACGACGCGATCGGCCGAGGTGTGAGAGTGAGATAACGTTGAACGCGCGAGACGGGCCGGGTAGAACTCGAATGAGCAAGCAAAGGCAAAAGAGAGAAGATTAGGGCTCGGAGGAAGAGGATTCGCATGGAAGGAAGAGACGATCTGCATGGAGTTTTCGGGCAACTGAAACGCACGGGAGGTCCTCCCGCGGTTTATATACGCGCCGCTGGATCGCCCCTTGTCGCCTCTGTCGACCGATCGAATCTATCGAAATGCGCGTTTTTTCGAACCGCCGCGCGCGCTTCTCGTCTCTGGTCGCGCTTCGTGTCGCCTCGCGATCGGCTCTCTTTCCCTCTCCCTCTCTCTTTCTCTCCCTTTCTCCCTCGCTCCGGCGGCTCGCCGGCGTGTCACGTAAACGGTCACCAGCCGATTATGTATGCTCGGCGTCGGAGACGAGCGGCCTGTAATATCCCGTGCCACCTATCATAGGATCTAAAAGCGCGCGGCGGCTCCTCTTCTTCGTGCACTCCCCGTCCTCTCTGTTCCTCCTTCTTCCCATCCACTTTTCGCTCGTCTTCTTCTCCGGTCGGTCCGACCGACCGATCACCGTGTCTCCTTTTATCGAGGCTGTATATCGATCTGCTCGACGCTGCCACGGCTCGTACGCACGTTCATCCGTACGCTTCGTCTGTCCGCTTAACATATCTCTGCTCTAGCTGAGGATTCGCATTTATATTCCGACATACCCGGCCTCCGTTCTGAACGACAATGTAAATAGTGCGAGCGCGCTCTTCCTCCGTTGCAGCTTGGAGATGTATTTTTCCGGAGCGGAAGGCTCCCTCCGATGTCGGAGGCTATAGACGCGCTTTTGTAATTTGAGGCTCCGGTTTCCTCGCCGCTAGCTATTTTGATTAATGTCTGAGCGACAAGGCACGCAGTATCATAATATAATAAACACATAGTGCCACACTGTAATGCTTATGTGACGTTTTCTTCGAAAGAAACTCAGACCTTCTCGACGTGTCGCTTCTCTGTACCACCTATCTTCCTTCAGCATATTTCCTTGGCTGCACGCCCCGATACTTCTCGTCCACAACGATGTTCGCCCGCCAGACAGTCCCATCCGCAAAGGATTAACAATATTAGAAATAAAAGAAGCTTTATTCTTTGGCATAAATTGTGCAAATACACAAAAGTTTCTTAAAATAACTGTTTGTTCCGCGGAGCATCTTGAACATTATATATTTTTCTTGCCAAAATAATGATTTTTGCAGTCTTATAAATATTATAATGCATATATATTATAAGTAAAACATGAGTCTCGATAATATGGAACACGTATGATCCATACAACGTGAACGGAAAATTGTCAAAAACCAATTCGGCAGTGAACGTATTATCAATCAATATTTGATCTAACAATCGTTAGATCAAAAGCAAAATTTTCGGACTATTTTACAGGTCTGCTCTTGATCGACTGCATATTGTCATTTTACGGATTTATCTTCTTATTTAAAAATATTTCTTAAAAATTTAGGGGATTTCTTGTGTTCTTTCGCTTTTGACGTCATCACATAAGATGACTGTAGCGTGGGACCAGGCACTTTAAGGATTCGCTGATTCCTTTGATTATCCTCAATATACCAAACGTCGTCTCTGGATGATAATTCACATATTATGTGCGTAGATTTATAAGAAATCAAGCGCGAGAATGTGTCTCTAATAAATAAAAAAATATTACTTCCTCTGGAAAATATGGAGTACTTTAGGCGAGAAGACTGACGATACGCTAGCGATTCTCCGCTTGCTTTGCAATTTAAAAATTTACCGGCCCATTGTCTGACTTGACCATACCGAATACGTAATCTTGAAGCGGTAATCTCGTAATCTCAAACCGTGATAACGTACTGCGTCGTGTTGATATACACATACATATGTACGCGCGCAGGTAACGAATTAATTATTCAAACGCATAGTGAGACGAAACTCCGTGGCGCGAGATCGGCGGTATCGATAGCGGCCCTTGTAAATTCACTAAGGGTGAAATGGCACGTTTTTCCATTGACATCAACATACGTGCTTCTCTCGCCTGTTCCCGTCGATGTACGACTGGTTTCAACGATTCTTCGAAATTGAAATATATAAAAAGTCTTTTACCTGTAACAGTGACCTATTTCTAAACTATTTCTTTATTTGGAATTTCTTATCCGATACGATCAACAATCGTACAATTATTCCTTTTTTATGTAAAAATGATGACGTCAAAATGATGAGAAAATAATCGAAAAATTTTTTCAATTCTTTTTTATCTCATGAAGTAACAAAAACTCTCTATGTCATTTGGAATTTTGCGATACACCTCATAATTCTATCGTTTATTTCTTCACTCACTTTATAAAAAGGATTTAGTTGTTTTCTCTTATATCGCTTATCGTATCTTTTTCCACTTACTTAGTTTCCATATTTAAATTTTACCGTCACCTAACTTTGCCTATTTAATGCTATCGTTGCGCATTTTTGTATTTCAATACTCTCATGAATTAGAAAAATGTTATATTTTTCCTGTGTAGGATTTCACAGTTCTTAACCCTTAAAAGGATTTTACCTTGGGACAGAATAAATTCATTTATCTAACTATTTATCTATTCCTTTTCTCCCTTTGCCTTCCGCTTCTGTCCGAAATCTTACGTTTGTTTAGCACTTTTATACTTCGTAATTGCCGCATTGTAATATCATTCGGCGAGACGCCAGTAATGAAATCTACGCTCGCATTGTTAAAGTCATGTGAGTCACAGAACAGATAACGCGTATCGTATTGTATGATCGGCCGAAATATTTGAACAACTTCGCAAACTAGAGAATGCTTAATTGCTATTTCGTGACACCGGAGATGCGATACGATCATCTTTCAATATCTTGAAACAAGAATTGATACCGATAAAATTCGCTGAATTCATATTCGAGTATAATTCGCGCTTATTCTACAACTTTTTAATAATTAATAACTAAAAATGTTGTGTTTGCAAAATGGTAGAGGACTTCGTTTACCTCAACCCATTCTACGGTCTCATGAAGTTTGTCCCTGTTGGTCTGGGACATCCTGTATAAATATGATAAATTATAGTGTGAAATAGCAGATGCCAATCGCGTTGCTGATATTCATTGAGCGTGTTCAGCGGCAGAGCCATATGTACACGCGGTAGAGCTGTGTCCAGTTCAGCCGTGGCAAAAGGATTAAATTGCTTTAACTTAAAATTTATTGCGCAGTCGCAATTTTGCTGTCGTCAATGAGAAAGTAAAGACTGAGATAACGATGTGTCGAGAGAAATATCGAGGTATATATTTTAATGACAAATTCTCAGATACAAAATGATTGGTTTTGCTAGTACACTATTTTGCGATTGATAAGTATAATGTTTAAATGTACATTTATGTGTACATTTATTATTGTGTACATTTATTCTTGGTATATTTTAGCACAATATATCACAAGGAGTCATCATCAGATTATTAAATGATTTGCTGGTGTAATATCTGTGTGTGTACGCGCTTGTATATGGACTATAACATCTAGATATTATATATTAATTACATGGATTAATTACGATTCATTTATACAGTTGCGTGCACTATATCGGTGTTACAACGTCGTGCATGGCATACCTCCATGTCCATGCCCTGGCAACTTCCTCGAATTTCTCGCGATCATTCATGTACATCTCTCCGAGTTCGGGTTCCATACATACCTAATGTGTCACACACAATTCCACATTAGTATTAGTTCAAATAATAGTAATTAGAAAGAGAAGTTAATTCGTAAGCAAGAGAAGAAACTAAAAATAAACGGAAATATAGGACAATATAAGTACAGAAGTGTAGATAGTGAGTTGATAGTCAGTTGAGACGCGAAGTGCAAATAATGATTCATAATCAATAACAGTCTACTATCTGTACCTCGATTGAAGGGGATTCAGATAAAAGTTAAAATGTTTTATTATTTAAATATGGGAAATACGATATTGCCGCACGAACATCTGTCCCTGTCGGCTTGTATTTGCCTGTATGTATGCAATATATTCTACATATTATATATTAATCATATAATATAATAATCATATAATTATTATAATAATTATATTAAATAATAGGATTATAATATTTAATATAACATTTATTTATATAATGCTTATATAATAAATATATTATTATATAAATAAATGTTATATTAAGTATTATAACAATTATGCATTGATATATCGTCAAATATATATTAATATAATCGATAACTATTTTCCGTAAATATATTAATATCGGAATACTTACTTGGCAATATGGATCTGTGAGCAGACTTTGTACACTAATGAGGACCTTGGATATTGTAAGAGCTAATGACCAGTTGTGATGTATAGAATCTATACCGACGTCTCCGTGTCTAGACACGTTCGGATGAAGTATCTTTGTCAGAAATCTTACTACAGGCGGACACATGGGATAGCTAAAAGAAATATAAGATGAATTATCTTAAAATAAAAAGAAATTGCGCCCTCTCTCGCGTTGCAACTTATTGTAATCGTCGTGACACATTGTAGTTGAAAAAAAAAAATAGGATTATTTTAGCACACCTTGGTGTGCTTATACGTACCTGAGCGGTACTCTTAAATAAAGATAGAACAATCCACCCTCATACGGACTGCCCACCGGTCCTGTAATAGTGGCTTGCCAATGGCAACACATTAAATCGAGCGGTACTGCTTCGATACCTTCGGGCGGATCAATTCTAAGACTCTTCAATTCGCTACGCAGCCTGTTCTTTCGCCAAGAGTTCTCCTCCAGTCTTGGGGCCAAGTCTTTCAGATTTGCATCTAAAGAAGTGCTATACGCCATACATGTTCGACAGGGCGCCGATGAGGCCAAATAATCGTACACTTTATACCAGTCCTTGATATAGCCGATGGGTTTGTACAGAGGCCAACGTTCTTTCACGTAACGCTTCCATTGTGACTGCGTCACATGCGTTGACACTAGGCCATACCAGCGTCGGCACACATTCGCCGCAGACCATAAGCTAATATCATCGAGGTACGAGAAGATGGCCAATAACACCTCGGGTGGCAATCTTTCCACCAGACCTGGTTCGTTGATGGGCTCATGCTCGATGTGCTTATGATTCGATAATATCTCCAGTCTTTCTGACAAACTGTAGGACTGCGACGACTCGCCCACATCATCGAACGTTCTGTAGCGCCACTGATACTGTGGAAAGTTGTTCTGGTTACGTTCGCCCGGTGCGAACATCTCTGGGCTTTGCGGATCTTCCTCCATTAGGTCTTGCGCACGATGCGCCACGTTCTGATCGTTTTGGCCGTTAACGCAACTTCGATGAGAGGCATTCCTCACAGGTCGACGGAGCGCATCCGTTATTTGACAAAGCGCGTGCCGCAAATCAATGGCACAAATGTCTTCGTCGACTGGTACATTGCGCACAGACTCTGGTAAACAGTTGTCAACGAGATTGTTGTCTGAATTGTCGTCGAATACATAATAATTACATCGAGACACTACATTTTGACAATATGTAGACAATCTGCGGGAAACATTGGCGTTCTGATTGGATGTATTTTGTGTGTTTGGGATATTAGGGTTGATGCTCTGCGGAGAGTTCTGCTGCTGTTGACTGGTTCTCCTTTCATGGTTGTAGTAGAGATCAGTTGGCTCGTCGTTCCCTGAATCTTCGTCGTCTGTTTTCTGTTTTAAATTCACGAATGTAAGATTGACAAAGTCATCGTTATTTTCTACATAGCATTTCTATATCAGCAGTATTGTTAATATAGTATAATGTAATTTTCATAATATTTGATTCTGTAATATTTAATTTTTGTAACATAGGTCAATGTAATATAATATTATATATACTACAAATTGTTTAATCTGTACCTCACTGAAGATTGGGACCTGTAGCTGAACATCATTTGGAAATAGGAATGCATGACAAGTTGCACAGAGTGGTTCTTCAAAACATGGTCCATAGTATCCGTTACAAATATAACATGCTGATGTCTGAAATTTAAAGACTTACACATAATGTACATATATTTAAATATTTATAAATATAAAAACATAATATGACATGATATGTATGAGAAATGTAAATTTCAACTATAATCTATATGTATCTCTCGTTGAAAAGTACATATCAATGGTATTGGTTATCTAGAATATATATTACAATTTATGATACATATATATTTACAACTTGTGTAATAGAAAATATCGATTATTTTAAATCAACTAAATATTAAACAGTTTATATCAATAAGTACATTAAAAAAATATATATAAAGGACACAGAAATAACCTATACGAAAAGCACTAGCTCTATGTAAGCAACTAGAGCGTATGTTTTAATATGATCTTTGTAATCAAGTCGTAAATAATATTTGTTTATTAACATGAATTTATGTAAATTGTCGTGAATATCAACGAAACATCCAAATTTTAATGAAGAAATATAAAATAACTTACCGAAAACTGAAATTCCGGGCATGGAATAAATTCAACTAATTCGACGAATTCATCTTCCAAATTTAAATGGAGATTCAAGTCACCATTCTCGCTCATTTTTTCATTATTCCCATTTTGCGAACCATCAACAATCTGATCTCCAGCCATTTTGCCACAATTGCACATTGGGTGCGTTCGAGGAGCTCGCTATTAACGCTATTAACGTAGCGCTATCTCTTTTCGAGAGTGTGTTCCGATATATACTGGGATGGGCAAAATCAAACATTGAGGATGAACGCATTAAGAACGATATTACATCTAGAGAAATTGTTAGGAGCTCTAGAAATTCTCTATCCGACAGCCAATCAGTACATCCGACAAATTCGTACGATGCATCCTCAATGAGCGAACACCGATGTTTTTCAAACATCGATGATTTTCTCTACCGGTAGTGCAGGTAGTAGAGTCCTACATACACTCACGTTCATTGATTCGTCTCAAACTAGATTTAGTGGGTCAAGCTTATATGTTGGCCACCCTGTTCTATTCAATAGAATCTTGACACAGGAGTGACATTATTCAGCGAAAATCATTGAACTAAAGAAAATACTGAGGGTAAGTTCTACATAATGATCGCTGATATTTTAAAGTAGTTCAACTCAACAACGAATTAGATGTAAATTATTACCCTTATTGATATTGGCTTCTTATGTATATATATATGTTTTTTATTTATATTTATATTCATATATTTATATATTTATATGGTACATGTATGTACGCGTATAATATGGATTTCTCTTTCAGTATTGTACACATTACAAAAATAGGGGATGTTTTATCGCGTGCAATGCTTGGAATACATGTATAAATCTATACATGAAACTATAAATGCCCTATAAACTGCGTAAATTATTCTTATGATAATATTTGTAACGTTACACAGTTTTACCTGAATATGAATATTAAAATATTGAAGTATTAAAATATCTGAAGCGAAATTTTTGACTAAAAATATAACAAATCTTCCTTTTTTGTCTGGATGATTTTGTTACTTCATTTGTTATAAACATTCAATAAAATCCTTTAATTGAATTACATTAATTTGTAGATTAATTAATCACATGGATTAACACGCGATTCAAATTTAACAATTCTTTTACTATCCTGGTAGTACAAGACATCCTTGGATTATCCTGAATAAGTTCAGATTATTACGGCACATTTGGAAGTCATGTCGAGGTGATTATTAATATTTTTCATAATTTTACGTGAATACATTGTTTATAGTTAGTTGCACCATTGTAGTATGTTAGTATGCACCATCCTCATTGGATACTTTGTGAATTTTCCAAGGATTCTTGTGTTACCTGGATAATTATACCGCTTGTATGATATACAAAATATTCAGTAGATAATATTCTTTATTGAAAACTAAAGTAAAATAATATTTCTTTATTAAAATTTAATTTTAATTTATTCTTTTTACAGAATATTTTTTAGTTTTGACGTTAAATATTGTGGCAGATATTCTTCGAGACAAGACGCTATCAAGGATAAAATTCACTTAAAATCTTTTAAGGATGAAGGTTCGGAAATTTTATATTAACTATTTCATATTAACCGCATTCTACGTATATGTAATTGATTAAAATTTTTCTTCTTTCAAGCTTTCGGCTGTAATTGAAAATCTATTAATATTTTTGCTAAGATTTTAATTTTCAATAAAGAATATCAAGCAAGTGCGTTGATTACACCCACCACCAAATACTCTATACATAAGATTATTGATAATGAGGTAATGGAAGAGGAGTGGATTTGATTTTGTTGCCTTTCGAGAACTCGATTTCTGGTATCTTCTAAGATCAGGTAGACATTAGGCGACAGATTCCAGTTACTGTTATATTAATCGTTTAACTTTTGTTACTGAGTTTGTATTAGATCGAACTTCCACAATTTGTTAGGCCCGATCTCTGAAACATAGAGAGCTGTGCCGTTTGGGCATATGGCAATGGCGTGAGGTCTCACGAAAGGCTAGAAAAAAAAATATATATACATATATATACTATATATATAATATACTTATAAATAATTTTAGAAATATAGGATGCAACAGTTTTCGCGATTTTTAATTTTGCCGAGAGATTCCCTGAACAATTTAGAGTTAATCCCTAGTAATACAATTTCATCGGCGATGAATTCTCGTTGACCCAAACATTAAAAATAATATTTATACAATATGATTTTAATATTTGGGAATATTATATTATCAAGTAAAGGTTTAAAAACATTTATAAAATATAGTATCAAAATGTTTATAAAATCCACATAAAATCAATGTTGCGAAAGATTGATTTAATGTCTCTTGCTTACTGGGATATATATGTATTACGTGCGTTGAGTAAAAATGTAAAACTTACTGAAGATTCTGGACCCCAAAATCCTGTTACGCTTCGATTTATAGGATCGATTGTGAAGCCCTTAACCTGTATGCTTCTGGACGTCATACCATTAACAGCGTAAATGATTCCACCTTAAATTATCGACGATAATAAAGACACTTAGTTAATGTTTTGAGTTAAAGAATTTTTTTATATATATTTGTGAAAAAATGAAAAATTTAAGTCAAGATATATGTAATATTTCGGATTGTGTGATATTTTGGATCTTCCTCATTGGACTTACGGTACGACGCGATACCGAAGATGCGGCCAAACTGTCGATGACGAATCGAATACGGAAATTCGGGATATTGTTTCGCTCCGGAAAGTCCCACATTCATGCACACGATCCTTGAATTTTCACGATCGGCCACACATACTTGCCTGTTTGGCAAGATTGTCAAGGCGTGCGGAATTTTCAGAGACACCCAATCTAAACGTAAATGTATTAATTTTACTACGTCCGTTCCAAATTTACCACTTTAAAATAATTTGGAAGAAAACAAATATTAAATAGATTGCAATTAATTATTTTTCACCGCTTTTGTTATTCATAAATTTGAATGATATTAACCCTTTAAAACCAAGAAGTTTTTTATTTGGAAACTTTTTTGCTACTTTACTTTGCTACTTTGCTTTCAAAACTACTTTGAAATTTTGATGAAAAATTATCAACAATATTGTTTTTACGTATATCCCAGAGACTCACCATCACGATTATAATGGAACTTAAAGGGTTAATTGGATATTAATATCGTTTTCAGTTAGTTTTTGGCTCAGATTTCATATTAACGATTTCGTATTAAACGTACGTTCGCCGATACTGTATTTAGGATTGCCTCTTGAGTCAAAAAGTATTATTCTATTGTTGCAGTAGCCATCCGCGACAACTATTTCGCCACCGGGTGCAATTGCGACCGTTGTTGGTTGACAAAAGTGGTCCATGTCACTTCCAGGCTCGAATCTTTGGCCGAGGACCAGCCGAGGTACACCGTAAGCTGAATACTGTATGTTACACAAAATATAATTAGCTCTTATAATATCTTCGATCAAAATAATCAATGAGAAAATCTACCATAAGACATTTTAATAGACATTTGTTAGGCAACGGACCTAAAGATATCCTTTTTTAACTTCTCGGCCATTTAATTGAAAATTTATCAATATATACTTCATATTAATATAATAATATATTAAATACATCGGCAAGATGGACGTTTGATCGTGTCTAAATATGTACTTCAATATGAATCTTTCTATATACCTTGAATACTTGATGGAGCGCGATATCAGTCAGCCATATGTTCCCAAAACTGTCAACGTGAACTCCGTGCGGTAGATAAAACGTTTGATTTCCCCAAGCGCGAATAACATCGCCGGTGTTAGGATCTAATGTCAATACGACGTTATCATGAATGGGACCTCTATACTTTTCTTGATATTCCGCATTCTCGTCGAAGGTGCTAAAATCATCATAAAATAAAATCATCATCAACGAGATATCGTTTTAAGTGCATTCAGAATACGGACCATAGAAGATTAAAGAATTTTTCTCTATCCCACTTAGTGTTAAAAAAACTACAATAATAAAAAATAACACGGAGAAAAAAAATATTGTTTACGATACAGCTGGTTCTCCGGGAGCGAAAATTATATTATTATATTGTAGTATCTTTAAATTAAATCACTTCAATTAAGTTCTCTTCGAGTTAGTTCACTTAAATTAAATAACTTTGTCCCGAAATATCAGTCTTTTTAATGTACTATCGATGCAACTTCGATTTTCTACTCATTAATTGATTTATGACTCTTACTCGTAATTCCATATCCGATCTGCGCGATGAAAAATGACGAGTTTCCCCGACGGGTCCACGGCGACGCCGGAAATCTCGCCAAGATATTCGGGGCTTCGCCAGAAGTGATTCTCAATGGGATGTAATGGCGGATTGTAGGACTCTGGAAATTGATCCTGCGTAATGATAAGATTGATTGTAAATTTATTATCGAGGACTTTTCTGCTCAGTTTCACCCATTCTACTTGCACACCACGAGAACCGAGATTAATTTGGGACACCTTGTATATTATAATATAGTTGTTTAATACATACATTAAGGGGATTGTAGGCTCCGTCGAACCTCCTATAGCTATTTTCATCGAAGCTCTCGTCGCCAATATCGGACGTCACTCCTTTACATGACACTATTATAAGCACCATAATAAATCGCAGTGTCTCATCGTACATATCCGCCATTGTTTCTCCTCTCTTTCGTAAGTTTCGCAGTTGACTGTATCCGTACCGAGAAGGGCTGAATCGATAGTGCGCGCAGGCGCTCGTCGGATTTAAATTGTCACAGTTTTCGAGCACAACTTCGCAGTTGGCGCAACAAGTTCAACGAGAAAATTGATTAATTTTTCACGACGTAATACTTTGTAATAGACAAACGAGAAAATTCAGAACTCCCACATTTAACGGACGCTACAGCGAGCTCGATGATAAGTCAGATTACACGTGCGATGTAAAAAAAATGTATTACTCTGACCCGTTTACTCGGCAATATCAATTACTTCGCGTCACTTCACTGCAACTGTTGGACCAATTAAGAAGTTCGGTTCAATCTTTTTTCTGGATTGGCCAATTTTGCGATCGAGGTAAATATTGCTAAGACTGAGGCGGAGGATTATAAACAACGAACGCGATCACTCGGTCGACGAATAATTTATATTAAACATAATAGGTTCAGAAATTTCACTCAGAAGTGGAACTGAACTCTTTGGCTGGACCAATACAGGTAGTTTCGACGCAGAACGTGAAAACGAACAATTGAGATTTCGTTGGTGATATAAACGGAAAGCGTGGCGATTGTGGCGATAAGTGACAGCTGTTACATCCGACACCGCCTAAAATCGACTGCGTCTGGTTCAGGATCTCGAGGACGGACCCGTCGGGACAATCCGACAGGTAGGCGTTAATCGATAATTGCGCGCAAGTGTCCTGGTCACTATCCTAGAAAAGAGGGAAGGAGCGCTGCGTGACGTATCCTGGAAACCGTTGACGTCAGAGTTTTCATCTGTTCACACAGGGTGATCAATAACTCTCTGTAATCTACGGCAATGTCCGGTCCGGGCACGCACACTCGCTAACGTTATGCTTAACAAACATTTTACGAGAATTCACGCTGAAGAATCGAGCAGCATTCGTATATTCGTGTTACGAGAAATAAGTATATCGAATAGATTAGCGTTACCTGTCGAACCTGCTTTCGTGTGACATCACATCACGTCGTTGTTATTTTGGTTAATGCAACGATTATCGAAGTTATAATTTACACGCAACACGACTGCGAATAATGAATCACAATAAAAATTACATTAAAATTATCCGATCAGAACTTTATTAATATAGTGATCACAATGAGAGTTTATTTATAACATAGTAATTATAAATTCTTGGCAGCATAAGTGTTCGTAGATGTGCTAATGAAAACTATATTGCTCTCGACCGAAGTTTGAGTATTTTGTGTGTGAAACCGCTCGTTGAACACTCCTCTTGCGACTTTCTTGCTTTCTCCCCCGAGCCAAGTTATTAATAGAAAATTATATTTGAAGCAAATTCGTGTCGTGTCTTAACCGGTGAATGAACCATTTACGAAAACCGCAATGATCGTTGAGAATAACCGTAGATTTTGATTTTGAATGGATGAGGTTTGATTCCTTCGTACATTGGTATTCCTATAAAAAGAAGGGTAATCGAATTAACATTAACTGAAGAAAAATATTATCCATGGGATTGAAGACGTGTGATTAAAAAATTATTGTATACATCAATTTTAACAGTGTTTATATCCCTCTTACGTTTAACGGATCACGTTTTACTCACACCGTTTTAAAATTCTTTTGAAATATTGATTTATGGACCTATGAATTGTTACTATTTTCGTATTATATTCGGTATTAGAAGGAAAATTAAAAGTACATAGAAACAGAAATGTATTCGAAATCGTGATACCCATAGTTAATTTCCAAATTGACGCGATTTCTCATATAGTATAGAAACTTGCAATAACATTGCTGCAACGTTGCAACAATGTTAACGTTAGCTTTTGTGTTATACAGGTTGCAATTACGTGAAATAAAGGGGAATTTCTGGTCGATTCGTTTAATGTACCTGTTTCTTTTTTTGGCGCACAGGATAGCACCATTTATTTATCGATTTCAAGGCTTAACGACGTTTCCGGTTGAGTCCATATATAGCCTGTGCGTGTCATACTGCAATGTGCGTCATAATATCTTCCTGGTGCACGGCAATAGGACCACCTCGGGCAACGACATCGGAACTTACTGTGAAATTCTTCCTTGCACACCTCGTTCCACCAACAGGTTCTCTGAAACGTTAAAATTCGTAGCGTAAACAGTTCAGCATAATGTCCAAAATCGGGACATAAGACGTATTTTAGAATATCTTAAAGACATCTTATATAACGACATCTTAAACACGACTTCAAGACAATTCCATCAAAGAAAATTTATTAACATTAGAAAGCTCGCAAAGCAGAAATTTTAATCACACTTTATGATGTAAAATTTTACAATTTTGCTTTACCGTTCTTTGCAATAACATTTTTCTTTGTAAATATTTATTCTTTTCCAAATTTTACTTGAAAAACCAAAAGACCAATTTCACTTAATATGTTATAATATTATATTTGAAGAGAATAAATTTGTCCAGGTGTCCCTACCTCTGCCAGATATCCTCTTACACTTTGATCGCTGTAATTCCGCTTGGTGATTATATGTCTGGCGTTCGCTGAGTAAACTCTCGAGCATAGTGCAAATATCAATAAGAAACATAACGTGGCTCTATCCTGCGGAAGAGAAACATATTATTCACACACAACACAAACGATTCAGCATACTTTGCGTCGAACCAATCGTGCTCGATTTCAAAAACAAAAGCTCGATTATGCAAAACAGTCTCTCGTCGGTCCTTCCTCCTGTAAACGCGTGTATTTCTCGCAAGATTTTATTTCGATCTTTCCATTAAATTCTCACTTCGCCGAGGGTCGAAATAAATTAATAGATACCTCCAGATTAACTCTCTCTCTCTCTTCCGAGTCTCATTCAATCCATTCTCCGAGTACCTTAATTCGCGTACTCTTCTGTATTCACTCCTTCGCGCGATATCCTTCCTTCCTTAAGATGTCAAGTCGCAAAGGTATCGAGACTTCAAGACAAGATTATTCGCGCGTTTATTCACTTACATTCTCCCTCATTTTCGCCTCGTCTCTTTCGTGCAGTACCGCTCCGTCCTCGACGCCGGATCACAAAGTGATCACAATGCTAAAAGCGGCGGAAGGGTGGTGGGTCCTCGCGAGCTGCATTTGTCCGCCGCGGCGTCACTCGCCAAGCATCGTTCCTGCACGATGCAGTTCCTGAAGGGAAGGAGCGAGTGACGTCGAGCATGCGTACACCCGCTCGGCACTCGTTGATATCGTTAAGGGTAGGTCAGTCTCGCTTATCTCGTAACGATCGATCTTCACGCGAACTCTTATTATAAGTTTCCAGAAATCCTCGTTACTCTTTGTTACACTCTTTTCTACCTTCGTCTTTCTTCGCTCGTGGACAATTTTGTCGTGATTATGCGGACGGAGTTATTTCGTGGTTATCGGAAATCCACGTTGATTTCACGCTTATTTCGACCACGAGGTAGCACATTTCCCATATAAACTCTTGCAGTTTCGATTCTTTGAAATTTGACTTTACTGAAAAAAAAATCCGTTCTATCGAGACATTCACTTCTCTATCACTTATATGTGTATATATTTCCTTCACTCTCACTCTTTTCTGTTCTTTGTGACTTTGGGAAAATATTTTTTCAGCGGATTTGTCGACCTGTCGCGACACGACCTGCTTATTTCGTCTCGAAAAGCGCGCTGAGTTGTTATCGCTGCGACGCTCATCGGCTGCGGAGCGAACTAGTTTTGCCGAACTTGTTGGCTGAAGCAGGTGCGTGATCATCTGCTTCGTGTTGGATCTGTCATTTATCGTCTTTTGCCAACGAAATGGCGTCCCGTGCATTGCTGCGACAATGCGCGGATGTAATTAGCAAAAACAATCCCGGGTACGTAAATCTCTTTCGTTATTTTGCGAATAAATCTCCCTTCTGAAGAGGAAAACAAATAACCATAACCTCACAATTTTATATAACGAATATTATTCAGGTTGAAAGTAAACAAATATCAGGAAATACAGATACATAACAAATGTTAATATTAAATTTATGATTACGAAACGTTATTTATTTATTAATTATAAGTTTTGAGGAAAAAATAATGAAGAGTAGTAGAGTATCAAAGAATGACATAAAGAGCGATTTGTAACGTAATACTATAATGTATATTAAAATGTATAATGAAATTTAATTAATTCTAAGGGTATTCTATGTGCAGAATAATCAGGTTGCTTTCAAGCAAGAACAAAGAAGTGGAAAGGACACAGAAGATTAACTTAATAAAACGCAAGAATCTTGAGAAAATGATGCTTACAGAAGACGAGTTTAATTACATTCAAGCTTTAAAGAATACTATTGCTGTATCT
Source organism: Dinoponera quadriceps (assembly GCF_001313825.1). NCBI lineage: Eukaryota > Metazoa > Arthropoda > Insecta > Hymenoptera > Formicidae > Dinoponera > Dinoponera quadriceps. Next base: position 579,221 of record NW_014554780.1, read on the forward strand.
CCTATCGAGGATGTAGGTTACGTATCTGGAGTTCCCGAGGAGCACATCAAGACTCGTAAAGTACGGATTTATCAACCTGCTAAAAGTGCCATGCAATCAGGGACAAATAACGTTCACTTTTGGCAAATAGATTTTGATACACGTGAGCGTTGGGAGAACCCATTGATGGGATGGACTTCCTCGTGAGTACTAATGACTTTATGTATTATCAGATACAGATATATAAATAAGTAATCTTGTAAATTTCCTATTATGTAGTGGGGATCCCATGTCGAACATCAAAGTTGACTTCGCGACTTCGGAAGAGGCAATCACACATTGCAAAAAAATGGGATGGGACTATTATATTCAGAAGCCGAATGCAAATCAACCGAAGCCTCGTACCTATGGGGAGAACTTCTCTTGGAACAAACGTACTCGAGTTTCTACCAAATAGTTCGTACACAGAAATTTATAGGCCAATTATTTGTAATGTCATAGTAACGGCGTGGCGTGCTGATTGTAGTCATGCTTGTAAAAAATTCTAACAGATGTATCATATTGCAAATAAAAAAAAAATATATATATATATTTAACACGATATCTCTCTTTGTTTTCTCATTTATAATAACTTGATCTTTAAATTATATGAAAGAAAATACATTTGATTTGCTCAATAATGCTTTTATTTTTTATCGCATCGTTCTTGTAAAGTAGTGAGACTATATCTAGCATTTGTGTAACTTAGCTTATCATCGAGATAATCTTGAATTGTAAATTTAATATCATTCTTTTATATCGTTATACTTATATGTATATTTTGTATTGCTTATATTAAATAAGATTTATTCATAACTCCGATTTCGTACGAACGTTGTCACTTGTGACAATGCGAGATAAGCAATACCGCGAATACTTTATGTTCGCGCGTATATTAGAACAATGGGAAAGAGATCGTGGGCGCAAGCCGTAATGTTCATGCAAAAACAATAACAATTCAATAACATTTTAACATTTCTAATCATTTTTTTTCCGTTTGTTTTATTATTTATAATTATATTATACTACAATATTGTTAACAACGTTGTGTATTGACGAGTTGCGCGCCTTCGAATCAGGCGGAGCGAAATGAGAAGTATTGTACAATATGCATTCGAATTTAAGACTGATCTAAACTTATCGAAGATCGTGTTACAATGTCTCGGGAGACCTTCGTCGCATCGATAATGCGAATCTCTTTGGGCCCGTTGCACCAACGTGATACTTTGCACTCGTTATTAATAAAATCTTCTCCTAAACGACATCTTGCGTAATTATCGCCGTTTCTCCCCTAAGCCAAGCTAAAAGAAAGAAATGTACGGGGGGAGAGATAGTTTCGATATCTACATTAATATTAAAACCAGTATTTGTCTACAATTGAATGTTCAAAAATTTCTGCTAATCACACTTTAAACGTACAAACCGACGCAGTGTTCACTCGTGATCGGATTCAAGCGGGCTTTATCTAAAAGAAAGAGGAGAAAAATTTTAAGCTTTGGTCGTTCGGGCACTTTTACTCCCGAAACTTTCGAAATCGTATAATTCTCTATTAGTAATAGGAAATATATAACAAATATTTCTATGTATTATTGTTATTATTAGGACCGTGAGATCTGGGAAGGAACATGGGGGATCGCTGATCGGACTTGATCAATCGAGCTCGTCGCTGCAACGGACCCCTCAATCGTTTGTTAATTAAGAGATAAAGCGAAGTAAGACATACGCAATCGTGTCTCATGAGCAGAATATGAAAAATGGCCTACGATGTCTTATTATCGCGTAAAAAGTACAGGGGGGCGAGAGGAAATTATAAGTAAGAGAAATAAGTTACCTCACGTATCCCCCAGATAGGCGTTTATATCGCTAAATCGTGTGTAAAACATTTTATAGTACCTAATTAATTTCCTAATAAGTATTTTTTCTGCCCTGCAAGAAGCGGATGAATCAGAGGAAATCATCAGAGATTTATTCTGAAAAATTCAATTTCAATTCGCTGGCTATGTGTGTATGTGTGTGTGTGTGTGTGTGTGTGTGTCATGTGTGTGCTTTTATGTGCATCTGTATATGTATGTGAATCTATATGAGTTTTTGTACGTATGTGTAGTATCTCGCAGAACAGATCGCCGCTGAATTCCTTATAATTGATCCTTTTATTGCAGCAAGGCGCAATGGACTAATGCAGGTCGTTCTGCGTTTCTTTTTTACAAACTGCGGAGAATGTGAGAGTCATTATTGTAATATATGAAACCATGATATCGCCGCCTCGATTATCGGCAAGATCATAAAATATTTTAAGCTCGGTGTAAGTCCGACGCGTACGTTCGTACGGATTTTTTTTCTTTCCGTCTCGTGGAACTATTCTCGCGATTCGAAAACTCCTTCACGAAAATAACTTTGTTTATCCCTGCGGAAAATACGCGAATTGAAGAATCGACGGAAATTCTTCCTCTTCCTTCCGCTGCTGATCTTCGTAATCTAGAATGATTTTCTTCGGAGATGATTCCCAATCAAGAATTGCGTTTCTTTTTGTTATACAACTGTCTCACGAATCTCTGTTCAAATATTCTATAATTTAAAAATCATTTTCACTCATAACATTCTGCGTAGGATATACGTGTATGTATGTACGTTTCAGTGTAGTGTGAATAAGTGTGTACGTGTGTGTGTGTGTGTGGTGTTGTGTGAAAATATGGGATTTGAGTTTCACAAACCAACTTTTGTAGTTTTATCGAAAATTGGAAATTTACGCACTTCCATACTTAATTTCCGATTTTCTCCTCGAGATTCGCCTATTTTACGCAGGACACGCAAAGACGTATTTTTGACATCGCGGGGACCTGCGATCGAAAGCAACGGACTAACGTGGATGGTACCTAATGTAACGCTTTTACGTTCCGAAGAAGCGGCCGCCGTGTCGCGCGGAATTTTCTTTTTCGGCGACTTTCTCGCGTTCAGGGAAACCGTACGTCCCGATCAGATACTTTAAAGACACTAACGGCTTTTTTTAATATATATATATATATAATATATATATATATATATATATATATATATATATATATATATATATCTTATATNATATATCCTATATAATTTGCCCCACCCCCTGTGCATTATATTATCTGAATATACAATTCATCTATGTAATCCCCTCACGCGGTTTTCAAACAGCACGTAGGGCCTGACGAAACATGACCTGGGACTTTTCTCAAGCGGGAAGTGGGGAGTGAAAGGGTGAAGGGCGGGGGAGCAGGAGCGAAAATGGGCTTTCGAGAAAGCTAACAGCACGATCGTCGCTCGTTCGTATCCTTTGTTCTCGCTCGTCGCGCAAATCGCAAAACTTTTTTTCCTCTCTCGCACCCGTAATGGTTCTAACCGGATATAGAGCGATATCGTATAACTCGAAATAACAGCGATATAAACTGTCGTCTCTCATCTCCTCGATTCCCCACATGTGTAGTGTGTATTATGTATAACGGTATTGTCACGTACATATGCACGTACGTACGCGTGTGGTGTTTTGTGTTACGTGTATGTGCGTGCACGTTATTACCAGCGAGCACGGGTATGTGTAGGCATTGAGCATACGCAATTATTCATCCGCACACATACGCAGACGCGCAATTAGAAAGACTAATTAGTGCTCTATATAGGGTAATCTCTCTCGCATGGGACGCCTGGCGGTCGCCCACGCATGATTGTACAGTTTTCGAAGAAGATGCAGCCTCTCAGAGAGTGCAGCTAACATACGTCCAGTCTCTTTCGTTCCGTTTAATTATAATATATATATATATATATGTATATGTATATATAATATCTCGTTTTAGTTCATTTATTTTACCTATGTATATATTTACAAGTATTAATGTTTGCGCGGAGATGAACGCGCGCGCGCACGTAATCGCGACGTTTCCGCTATTCGGCGATCCGAGATTGAGAGATCGCGCGACTCGCTCTTACGACTGCACACGCGTTTCCCTCACGTCTCCCTCTCATGTGTGTATGTGTGTGTAGTATATTTATAATTTTTAATTGACATATAATTTTATCATATATGCCTCGTGAAAACCAGCTCCCGAGGATCTCGGACTCGTCCGCCGATCCGCAAATTCGCCGCCGGACCGCCGTCGAATCGCCAATCGAAAGAACGTTCTTCCACCTTGCTTTCTCTTCCGCTTCTCTTTCCTCCCCTTTTCTTCTTCTTTCTCTCTTTCACGTGTGCAAACAGAATTGTGTCAAGCTTGTCAAGCACAGAAGTACTACAGTCTGATTAACGTCTGATATTATATATAATATATATATGTATACGTGTATATCGTAATAATGCTACGCGGGTCTAATTTATCTCTATGCACGTGTCAATGTCACCGTCCGTAGCCGCCGCGGACATCCGACGGGTGTACTCGGATATTTTGTCGGACATGTCGCTTGATATAATTTTCTCCTTGTTCTTTATAATGGAAAAGAGTATCTCTCTCTCGGATCAGGCGTTCTAGCACTTTTAATTGTTTGGGGAAATGTTCGGTAAGAGCGACGAAATGAGACTTTCGTCGCCTGCGATCACTTGATTTCGTTCATTCGCGTGTCAAAGTCTTATCCTACGTTGGCCCTTTGTTCATCGTTTAATCGTCAAATGATTTCTAGATATTTACGTTTGATGGATTCAGACACTTAGCGATTTTTTGCCATGACGCAACGCATTTAAATGAGGACAAAGGGGAAACGTTATTACATATATATTCGGGGATTCGGACATCCGAGTACATCGATCGAATATCTCGGCGTCGTGCCACTGGCCGGGATGCTTGTAAAACGGGAATTCGACAACGATACCCAATCACTCGGTGTCCGCTAATTGATAATAGGCACTATAGGTCAACGTGAGGTTGTGGCATTTCAGCGGCAACGTTTCCGTCTACACAGAGGGAAAGTAAAATTGTATGGTAGCGGTATTCCCTTTGCGGAGTGATGACTATCACTGTGGCGACCCCCGTAAAAGCTTCTGGTGGACCGTCGGAACATAATGCGCTTATCTAGGATAAAAAGATACGGTTACGGGGTGTTTCTTAAAATAATTCGTTGTCCATGGAAATTCGAACATGCGCCCGCATGTGTTATCCGTCCGCTCGTTTGAGACGTTCTAATGGAACTTAGCGAAGCCAGCCTCACGCGTTTATCCTTTCGCAGGGGATAATCTCTCTCTCTCTCTCTCTCTCCCTTTTTTCTCTTCTTCTTTTTAGCAACAAAGGCCCAAACGACTCTAAATGTCGGCGAGAGAGACATTTATAGGAGCGGCGTGTCGGAGTGAGACAAATCGGCGCGGAGTATACACACGTGAACGATTATAAAATAACGCTGACGATCTGTCGGAAGCGATGAGAGACCCGAGGATATCTAAAGTCGGTCCTGCGAAGGATCCCGTATGTCAGGGCGCGCTGTGGTAATGAGAACTCTCGGAGGCGCACGTGGGTCGCAATGTCGCGCGACGCGAGTTTTGGACTGTTATTATCTCTTTTATCTTTTTATACGATTCAAGCGATTCCTTCGTGCAATCGTTAACAATAGGTTCTGAGGTTCTTGCTGTGATCTGTTCACGCCGTCACAGGTGACACTCGCGGCTGTAGGTGTGCGTAATCTACGATAAAACGGAAACGACGCAGGAGAAACGAGTAAAAATGTGGACTGACGAGAAGCGGAGAGAAAATACGTCGCGTAATATGAATAAGAATTTAAGAAGATTATATCGCTCAAAGCTTCGTACATTAAAAGAGCTTAATACTTCGATAAGATTGGAGGTTTTATCGGGCAGGATTCGCGCGAATTCGGGTTGACGAGGAATTTCAATTCGTTCTTGGGTAAAATTTAAGAGCGAGCACACGCAAAATCGAACGTCACCGATATTTCCGTGGGAAGCCGCTCTCAAGAGCTTTTTGTTAAATCAATCCTGGAGCTAAAGTTACAGTCGAAGTGTCCAGTTAACGAGCCTTTTATCCAGCCTCGCTCCTGAAGACGATTCTGCGCGATCGCAAACCATCCGCGACTCGTGCAACGGAAAGCGCTTTACCGTCAGAAATCGCCTTCGAGAACGAAACGCACTCAACCCTTTCATGTTAAAGTAACAAAAAAAAACATAGTGGACTGTTTTTAACATAAAATCTTTTGCTGTGTATTTTACTGTGTGTCATTACGCGCGTTACGATTTTGGCTGAAACTAGTTGGGCAGTCTAGATGTTGAAGAAATATATTTGCACGTAGACCGAGTGCAGAATACCGTTCGCCTTGTTACTTCGTTCGTGCACCGTTTGTTATTAAAGTTATCTTGTTTTATTTTCTCTTCAGCGCGACTCGCTGGAAGGGTTGAAACCAGCGCGCGGTCACGGGACTACCGGATGTCAGAAATGCAAAACGAGAGAAACCTGCTGCGATACGATGTCAAATATACGTGTCGTTTTGAGCAGTATCTTGCTTCCGAAATTCCGAAGCATCTAACGGTGCACAGCACGGAGAGAATCGAGAGAAACATCAAGTCAGAAACGTCGTGAAATGAGAACGTGGACGTACACGGGGGACGTTGTCGTTCTCTTCTCAGTCGTCGTGCCTTTCCCCGATGATTTCTACATAAACGCAAAACGGAAAACACACCTAATCGATCGAACAGCTATGGCAGTACGATGTATTACGATCGTCGCGCAACTGTATAATTTTTTCGCGCGACGGAGCGAGAAGTCGCCTTTCGAGCGGTTCCCCTCCTCGACGAATCGCGAGGATATTCGCGCGATATCATAAGCAACGAACGATCGAGAACGAGAAGCCCTCGGCGCTTTGCCTTGCGACAATGAGGCTGGCTGACGAACAGTGTTGGGGATTTACGTGTAATCTCCGCGCGGAGAATTTGTCTTCCGCTGAACTCTTGAGAGAAATTTACGAAATTCGACATTTATACCGAATATACTTTGTCGTACGTAGAACATACGTTGCGGATCATACTTGTAGAACTTATTGAGAAGAATATCGCGCTATTTTTACGGTGATTTTAAATCGCCAACGAATATCGGTTGCGTATTATGTGCTGCATAGAGTAAATCATCAACAACGGCGGGACGATAATTAATGCGATTAATTTTCGGTGAATTTTGGATATAAATGAAACTCCACGCGTAAACTTAACATTTTACGATCCGCCGGTAATATGGTGATCGCGATGTGAAAACATTAATATATTGGGTTAGGGAGAAAGAGTAAGAGACTTCTTACAAATTGCCGATAGACGGAGATCTGATCAATTTTTGACACTTACGTTTAATTTTTCTCGGCTAGCAAAAAACGATTACTATCTTTGACTATCTGAGACAAGTAAAAACAAATAAAAAAATTGAAATTTATCATATTCACCGGTAAGAGAAAAACATAAACTTCACGATCGAAAAAGTCAATATGTTTTAATTTTAATAAGTCCTTTTTTACCGGTATTTATTTGCAGTTGGAAAAGTGCGGCTAAGTATAAATCACATAGTTTGTTCAAGTCAGAGAGCGCGACAACTTCATAGCACGGATCGTAAAATGTTAATATGAAAAATTTGGCCATCGTCGTGATTCAATATAACACGCGTAGGCTAAAACGCTCGAATTATCGCAGATTATCTCTCGTAGTTTTCTTGCATTTTTAATTGCTTACTTTATTACGTTTTCCTTTTTCTTTTCTTTCAATGAAGCTGTCGTATCGTCGATTAACCGTATACACCCAACTCTGTCGACTGATATACTGCGATCAGCTGATCGAGTCATCGTTTCACGGTTACGACAACTGGCTCGCTAATCCAAAAGTGATGACTATAAGAAACGGAATCAGATATTTTGGTTATTCGACAATAATCACGATCACCGAAGGAAGCCACATTATCTCCGCCTTTGTTTTATTCGCTTTTTTTTTTTTTCTTACGACCTTCCTCGCCGTTAGTGATGCGAGTGATTTTACCCTAAGATTTGAGGCAGTACTCTTTTTGTATACCGGTAAAATTCGTTCTTCGTAGCAAACTCCGGGCGGTCTGCGTTATCTACGTGCTAACGAGATCTAGGTTCTCTTTTTCTCTTTTTTCCGTTTTTTGAAGAAAACACCGTTCAACAGAGTCGAATGTGCCCATATTTGGTCCGACCACCCTTAATTACGACGTAAGAGACAAGGATTACGCAATGTATAAATGTAGAGTTGGTAAAAAGGTAGTCTCGCGATTATCCGTACCGAAGAGCGTCTTTATACGTGCACGCGAGTGCATAAATATCTCTCTCTTTCTCTCTCTCTCTCTCTCTCTTTATCTCTCTCTCTCATTCACTAAAGCCGTGTAAAATCAGCGTTAAAGAAGCTATCAGACGATGAGTTTGAGAATTTAATGGTGAATTAAACAGCAGCGCCAAAATGCTATTTTCGAATAACAAGCAAGCGATTGAGATCGATTTTGCGGCCAACGAGATAAGTGGAAACCTCAATCGTCTTCCCGATGTGTAATTACATTAAAAAATGTTGATATTGGCGATTCCAATCATCTCAAAGTGTTTCCAATATGGGATTTCAACGTTGGACGTTCTAACTTAACTGTCTACAACTTTATTTACGTGTATGCGATTGCTCGTTTATGTATAAACGCCCAACGCTATTGAATAGCTGCTAAATTCTTTTTCTTCTTTTTTTCTTTTTTTTTCAAAATCCACCGAAGAGGCAAATTAACGATCGAGATAGAAGCATGTTCTTACCAGAGTAGCGCAACTTACTAGAAATAGTCGCTGTCTCAGAAAAGAAGTCAGTTGCGTCAACGTTAGTACAATCTTATTTCGAAGTATCTAATCTCGCGATAGAGAATGTTGATTAGGTAATTGGATTTAGTAAATTCGAATGCCGCGGAAGCATCGACTGGCGTTTATCGTTCGTTCGTACGAGTCTCTCTAATGCAAACACGATACAATTATATTTCCGATTGATCGCAGTTAATGCGACGTGTCTCTCCTTTTCTCTTTCTGTTTTATGTACATACTATATTAACAACACGGCATAGAGAAAATTGCTAAAGGCAAACCGGTGCCGCGTACAGTTTTTTTTTTTTGTACAGATCAGTATACGATCAAATAGTGTCGGAAACACGCGGTTAAAGTGCGGTTCAAGATTCACATTTCAAAGTGTCTCCGGGGAAAAGCGTTGAATTGTCCTTAGAATTTAAGACAGTAATGATTCGTCAGTCGCGTCAATGTGTGGATTCTTGTACGTAGCAAAAATTCATAATGTAGTAAATTGTATCCGTTACCTCTATTATGTACACACACACACACACACACACACACGCACATACCCACATACACACACGCGCACCTCTAATGTCGCGGATCAACTTTTTGTCGCGAGATATAATGTAACAATGCGATAAGTATTCCTCTCGTATTGTTCTCGTTTCCTGAGAACGGCTACATCTGGTATTTCCGCTACGCTGGTAATTCATCCTTACTCCTTCGCCGCCAGAGAAACTCAGTATTGTCGCGTATATCTTTCTCTTCATTTTTTCTCTTTATCCAAGAGCAACTCTGCGTCAACGTGATAACGAAACCGGTGTTCCTCCACCTGTCCCGCCTTTCTATCTCGTAATGAAAAAAAAAAAACTGTCGAAAATCTGTTTGTTTTCATAATCTCGTCCTTGTCCCTTCCTTCGTTTCTCGTTGCGATGGCTCTCGACCTATTCTCGCGACATTGCGGCAATGAAACCGCAACTCGATAACTGCACGCCTTGATTATGCGCGGGGTCTGACCGCATTCTCAATTAGCTCAATTTTCAGCCGAACAAAGAGGTTCGCTGGGTTTTCGCAGCAGACATCCGCGAAATCAGCGTTAACACTTTAACGACGAATCTGCGCTATTCAGCGGCGGAACATCTTCCTCCGGACATCGCCGACGGTCGAGAACCATCATCACACGCGGAATCCGATCCGACACTTCGACGAAACGTACACACTTCTCGCAGTCGAGGTCTCGAGGAGGTTCGCCTCGGAGAAGCCACGCGTCCTACCTAACGTTTAGATCTGTGTGTGTGAAAAGTCTACATGTACGGCCTCTGCTACGGTATTTACTATCACTGAGTCGCACCGGCGCTGCCGCCGCAATCGTCGTCGCGATCGTCGTCAGAGTACCCGGATCGCGTCGACTAGGATCAGCTGTCGTCCGGCGTGTCCTGATACTCCTCGCTCTCTCTGTGCACCAGTACATGCACCACAGTCGCCTCCGACTGCTGCCTGAGCAGCGGCGGCCTCGAGGGTGGCGCGGTATTCTCCGGGCTCGGCTCCGTCACTAGAATGCTCACGTCACTACCCTCGGCCGGCAGCTGCACCGGCTCCGGCGGCCGCCGTCTCAGGCTGCCGCAGCGCCGGTTAAACGCCTCCTTGATGTCCCGTTGCAGCGTGTTGAGCGAGAGCGTGGTGCCGCTCGGCCGCAATGAGCCACGCTTCGAGATCGGCGGACTCAACGCCTCCTCCTCCGGGTACTTCTCCACCGCGTCTTGCCGGCCCAGCGTAGGACCCAGCGACCTGCGGACAAGAGCACGGGCTGCTTAGGTTGGCGTTCGGTAACACCGCCGCGCGATTATGCCTCCGCTTGTCATCCCCGAAGGGTTAACACATTGCCAACCGCGTGACTCGCGTCTTACACACGGCAAAAGTGTTTTATGCTAAATTTAATACAAAATAGCTATCTACCGAGGCTTTTTTAATTAATAACTCAAGTTTACGTGAAAACCTCTCGCAGCATACTTTCTGTTCCTACAAGCGAGTCTGGTCCCAAGACAACGGGGAATTTAACTGAACTAACGGAGTTGTTTTTCCGCGTAAAAATTATAATTTCTCTTCAGAATCGTCAAAAGTTCAGGTTGATCGGTCGATCATCGTCCTATCCAGAACAGGGTAAATCTGTCTGATCGGTTGACAATGTGTTAAAGGGTACTTGGAATGTACACGGGAGATGTCGGATATGACTTTCGGAATAACGTGGCTGGAAATATAGGATTTCGCGATTTCCGTTCCATTCACGGTACTTTTACCGCAAATTCTCTTCTGCGTGTACTCTGTGTGGCTGTGTGCATTTTGTTTCCCATTTCCTTCTCTCGTCGAGAGATAGTATACACTAAATGAGCCAGCGCTAATATAGTTTCTGCGGTGGAACGAACACAATTTGTCGGTCTTTACTTGCGTTCGCACGACACATCGGCAAATATGTTCAGCATGCGAGAAATCACCGTGTTCCGTATGGAGAAGTCTCTTACCGAAAGCTAGAGCTAGACTGAAGCATGACACGATGCTGACAAAATCACGCTAGTGATATCTAAATGTCACATGAGATGCGTATCAAGGGGATTGTTATAATCAACATGTGATAACAACAACCAACCAATCAGTCAACCAACTCTTACCCTTACAACTACGTTCAACCACAAACCGATAAGCGACATAACGAATCGTCAAAGAGATGGAAATTATGCGCAACAAGTCTACTTAGCCGTTACCCTCTAATCCGCTAACGTATTCACTAGTCCACTAATTTTGTCGTGTGTCCGAATGTATTCCTGGCTGGCAAATACACGCAATACTCCGCAATACTCCGACTAATTGATATTTGAGAGTCGGCCTTATCTAGCAATAACAAAGAGCTGAACGAGAAAATTCGAAGAGGTTTAAATACATGTTCAGGTTTACCTGTTCGTTTTCTTGCCTGAGGAGTTTTGAAAGAAGAAGAAACTAGATTAATTTGCGTGTGACACAGTGTGTGCATGGCGTGGTGTATAAGGAGTCAAATGCACTACGACGACACGCATCTCTTTCGTTAATACGCTCGTTAGTATGTGCAAACTCCTCAGGCCGATACGATCGTGCGTGTTTTGTTTTTCTAAAAATAATTGCCGTTAAGAGATTCGATCAATCTAGATTTTTCAACGTCAAATTGACTGATACTTCGTCAAACTTGTATTGTGTCGTTTTTACGTCAATTTGCATACAACGCATCCAGCCCATATATATATATATATGTATATACATATATATATGTATCATTGTAATTACCGTATCGTCGTGACGACAGGAAAGCAAGAAAAAGAATAGATGAACGAACCTGACGGTAGCGTGGGAGTCCGAGCCGGAGCTGGAAGCGGCGGAGGGCTGTTCGGCGGTCGGCGAAGGACGGGAGACTGTCAAAGCCGGGGGTTGCAGGTCCTCGTGGGTTCCGGTGGCGCCGGAGAGCAACAGCAGAGGAAGATTTGGGAACAGCCAAGCCGAGGCCGTTCCGAGTTCGCTGAGGTCGCTGGCGTCGCTGGCCCTGGAGGACTTGCGGCTACTCGCCCGGCTACCCCGATGCACGTGCAGAAGGGCCGACAGCTTACCGCCCCATCCACTCCCGCTCCTACCGTCCACGCCACCCGGACTTGAGGTCTGCGTCTGGGAGTCCACTTCCTGGGCGATTCTTTCGCGCTCCTTCTTCATCCTGCGTGCGTAGTTGTTACTTAGAGCATTTGCTTTATGAGAATCGCGATAGCTGTATGACGGTATTTAGAGTCAGCATTTAAGAACAAATTGTTATGGTCACCTAAGTAGACCGAGATTTTTTAATGTTCTTCATTATGATCGTTACTTACGACAACTGTTTTTTATTACAACTATTTTGACGTATGTTTTGCTATCAATGATAGAGTGATAACGTTATCCATAACGTAATAATAAAAATAACAACGTTTCCTTAATATCTGGGAATTTGAGAAAAATATTGGCCACATTGATACTCACGCAATGAATTCTCTTATAGAATGTTGAATCAACCTGGCAGCTTTGTCTTGCCGTTTCCAGATTCTTGTGGAAGACACTATCTCCAATTCTTTCCTGGTTGGGAACTGCTTCTTGAACTTGACGTCCATCTGCTCTTGCAGCTTCCTGAAGTCATCCGATTCCTCGACGTGCCCAAGAACGTGCTTGACGAGCGCATGTAGGATGTCCAGACAATGAATCTTGTTACCCTTTGCGATGGGAAGATTAAAGCTCACCAATGCTACCACGTTGGGCTTTGATATCCCCAGCGGCGGGTCCAGGCTCGCTATAAAGTCGCTCAGCTGAGAGAAGCTGATAAATTGAGTTGCGTGTGGATCGTACCTGAAGAATGAAAATATCGATTTCGAATTATAATCGAAAACTCTCCTTGTCTTCCTCTTTTTGCACGGATTATATCTTTTTTTTGTAAAAAAAAAAAAGGAAACGGTAAAAATAAAAGAGAAATATCTTACTTCGACCATCGGATGTAAAACATTTCCAAGTCATCCTCGACGATGCCGATCTCCTCCTCCTGATGAGCTTGATTGAAATTCTCCAAGATGATGGCGATGTACATGTTAATGACTATCATGTAACTGATGATGATGAACGAGGTGAAGTACGTGATTGCCAGCAAAGGATATCCACAATCTCCGTTCATCTGCCGGCTGTTCGGCGTGGGATCACATTCCGGTGGTTGCACCATCAGCGACTCCAACACATCGTTCCACCCAGCCGAGGTCATCAAACGGAACAGTAGCTGCATACTTCTACCGAAAGTTTCGAAATTCACCTGAAGGACAAGATTGCAACTTTAACGAGATACACATTGTCATATTCAAGCGGAGATTTGCGAGAAACATTTGTCCAACAAGGTTCCGAAGAAATACATCGTCTCGATGATAGCGCTCAGAGTTCAACGTTCCTAATAAAAATTGAAACTCGTGTCTAACTACGAGATAATAAATTTATGTCTAACGTTGCTACTAGTAATGTAAGCTATCAGTAATGTAACGCTCATTTCTCCTAGTGGTTAAATAATAATTAGATAAATAAGTTAGCTGATGATTAAATAAAAGAAATTATAATAACGAGATGAAAAATCGCAACTAATTACCAGGCAGTAACGCCCATTTTTTTCGACTCAGGACGACTAGATATATATACATATATATATATATATATATATCTACTCAGATTGTGATGTGTAGTAATTCTTTGAGCTCACCATATCGTCCAACGCGCCTTGTTTCCTGACGTGTCCGAAAACGGACATGCCGATGATGGCGTAGATGAACGTGATCAAGGCCAGCAGGGCCCCGATGTTGAAGAGTGCTGGAAGACTGACGACAAGGGCGAAGAGCAGCTTGCGGATACCTTTCGCGGCCTTAATGAGCCTCAAGATTCTGCCGATTCTGAACACCCTCACGACTCGCAAGAGCGTCGGGGACACAGGGAAGTCAATCATGATGTCCTCCATCAATATGCCCAGAATAGACGCTACTACCAGTAGGAAGTCGAACAGATTCCACGGCACCGTGAAGTAGTGGTAACGCAAACCTATTATCTTGACGATCGCCTCCAGACCGAAGACGGTCGTGAAGAACGCGTTCGACACTTCGAGGACGAAGAAAATGGGATGCGGCTGATTGTAGTGCTCGATTCCCATCGTTAGCATGTTGAGAAATATCAAAACGAAGATAGCTATTTCGAATCTGGAAAGAACGGACCACTCGTCACAACGCGTGCCCCATCGTGCCTCTCCCGTCCCGATCGATCGGCGACCGTGACACGTTATTTTCCCTGCGACGTGCGAAAAAAATTGCATGCATTTTTCAATCGGTTCGTGCGATCAGATTGTCGTAAATGGTATCCGCCGGCGGCCGAAGATTCGTCCTCGCGTTTAGTCGGTTTTTATACGAGCTACATTTTATACGAATTATGACAAACCTCCGATAATTTATCATTCTAATCTATTCTTTTAAAGCAAATCAGCGATAATGTTTCGGTCTGAATCGATAAAACATATTTTCAACATCAGTGAGCACTCACTGACTTTCAATAAATACATTTTCGCTTAGGTCCTCTCTTATAGTCTTGTCTCCTCATTGATTTTGGCTAGTGAAAGTAAGATTTTACAGCGACAAGAATAATCTCAGGTACATCTCCAGCGGTGGCGGAAGTATACAATGGCGTCTCCGTGAACACGCAATTGTAAATTTATCGAGGAACTTCAGTCAAAATAATGGAACTTCCGTTAACGCTACACGAGCTTTGAGAAGCGCGTTTATAATTCTAGCGTATTCTAACGTCCCCCCCCCCGTTGTACAGTTAATTTTACGTCCCCCCGCATAAATTTCGCGAGTAGTTCGCGTCTAATATCCAATGTGCAGAATCATAAAGTTGCTACGTTTGCGTAAGCTCTCTCAAGCTGCAGCTTATCTCGTCTATTATGCACAGTTGTATCACTAGATGCACCGACATCGCAGCGACAATTTAGAAGCGGCGAGCGCGTAAATGTCCTTCGGCTATCGATTCTCCATTATTTCGGGTAACGGATCGTAGAATCGTGACATTTATCTTCCCCGCGGTCTTGCCTCCTCCCGGAAGCTGAAAAGAAAATTCACGTATTGTGTGTTAGCTGCGATTTGTATGCATGCTACGATATACGTTACGCGGGGCAGGGTTGTGCAAAAAACGTTGTATCGCTCGAGAAACGAATATTCCGGCATTATCGCTGCGAGAAATATGCGCGCGGACTACCTGCTAAATCGGCATTAAATCCGGTAGCTGAGAACGAAGGGAAGCAAACGAGAAAAATCTATCAGCTCTTCGAGATGAGCTATACGACTGTTACTTATCTTAAAGTTACATATTCGTTAAATATATTTCGAGCAATAATGTCATTTTGATGTTGTTAATGCGACGTAACGCGATAAGGGTAAGGCAACGCTTAGCGGTACTAACGGTAACTAACTAACAAACGGTAACATTAAATCGATGTTACAATTTCCCAGTCAACAATGCAATATAACATATGTTGTATGTACATTAACATTGTTGAGCGGGAAGTTGTATTACATTGTCGAGCGGGAAGTTGTAACGTCGATGTAACGCTACCGTTAGTTGTTTACTGGCAGTAAATCAATACCGTCGAAGTTTCATGGGTGACAACGTGAAAGACTACTTTGATCCTCAAAGTGAACGATATAATTAAGTGAAATAATTGCTTTGAAAAATGGCGCGCATATAATTGTGGGGCAATCTTATAATTTCAATTTCGACGATATTCAAGATAGCGATAGTTATCGCCTCACTCCTGTGTAATAGTATATTTCTATTTCTAATAATAATATACATAAATATATTTCTTCTTACCTTGTCTTTGATCGAAAGTAGTCTTCCAATCGTTAATGAATGCTGAGTACGTTGATGTCGAAGATAATAATTTTCGCAAATCGTTCCGACATAAAGGAGTATCTCAATAGTAGAAGCTGTGAATATCTTCTTTGGGTCTTCTTGTTTCTTCTTTGCCCCATGATGAACGTCGGTGAACGATAACGAAACTCAAATTTTACAAATCTCCGAGTGTTCTTAGAACCTAACTACGCGACTCTGAACAAAAATCTTCACAGAGAAACATCGATGCAATTCCTGTAAAGCACACTCCTAAGTGTATCAGCGTGAGCAATGAGGAAGTGCCACCTATAGATATAGGTGTTGAAATTACTTTTTCAATAACAATTTGCAGCACAGACAGCTCTGATTTATTAAATTGCTAATATCCGCAAATCGTCATATCAACACTAAAGAAAAGTATTACAAGTAAATAATTATTCCAATAACTTTTATTTGAATCAAATAAATATTACTTAAATGTAGCAAAGAAACGCTATATTCAAGTAATATTGATTTAATCCAAGTAAAGATTTCTCAAGGAATATTGAAGTAATTATTTACTTAAACGTAGCACCTGTTTCTTTCAGTGAAGGAACCTCGCGAAAGACCAGGCAGGCAGTTCGTCGAATTTTAACGTTTGAAATCGCTGGCATTGCTAATGCATCATAATACCCGAGTATATTTAGGTATTACGTCTCGGGAGTGCGAATGAATAATAACGGTTTCTCGTTTAATTTGGAATACCTGCTTCGACGAGATTAAACGAAGGAGTGAGTGCGGCGTTTCTGTATCGACGTATGCGCGTATATACCGATTACGTTGCAACTGCTACGGCTCGTACTCGCGTTATTAGCAATTTAACGTGAGATGTCTGTGATTTGCAGCGAAATATGCACCTGCCGCATTGCTCGCGCCGCACCGTACTCAAGCGCGTGCTGTACAGCCCGACCGCTACATCGAACCGTCACATGATACCCTTTACGTCACTTTGACCGCACAATTTCTACGCTTTTTTTTTACGTTGCACTGTAGCAAACAATCGACAAACACAGCAAATTGAGTTGCGTTATAAGAAGCCAGGTTAACACTTTGACACCGAGTGAGTTTCTCTCAGAAAATAGTCTTCCGATACTTGTTACGTAACGAAAGGAATTTATAAACGAGACGTTAAGAACAATATTTTTACAGGTGAGATATAGTTAAATCATATATTGCATAAACATGTATGCAGAAATATATACTTTTATAAATCGATTTCGCGAAAGATGTGTGAGACTGAGAATTGGTGTAAAATAGACGAGATATTCGGAGACAAAACTAATGGTGAAGTAAGTATTCTGAGAAAAATGATACCAATAATAATATTTTAAAAAGGAGAAACCGGTATCATAAAATTAAATTAGAAATTAAAAATATACGCTGAATATGTAAGGAAAATAGAAAAAAATCTTTATATTACGGGTAGAGTTATTTTTGTTACATATATAAAGTTTAAGTGAGAAATAGAGAAAATTATGATTTTAATTAGTTGTGATAAAAAGTAACTCGGGCGTCAAAGTGTTATTGAAATAAAATTTTCCGTTCGCAGCCAGTGCTCTTTACCATAAAGCGACACATAATTACCTGCGAGAATTGGACAGGTCGTAGAACATTGCGAGGAATTGGTTCATCGGACGTTTTATTACTTTTTGCGGTTTTTTACGGCCTAGCTTTTTCATGGCAGTGTAGTAGTGTTTTTGACTCTCGGTCAAAAACATTTCTAACACTCCACCTTCGTACTGAAAGAAAAGATGGTCCCTTCGTTATAGTACAGACTAAATCGTTCGAACTTGACGAGAATCGACACGCGTTAGCAACATACACGCATAAAAAATATCTTATCAAAATTTTCGTTATTGCGTAAAAAATAGTTATTTTTATCTCCTGACAAACAGTGGACCAGGAAACATTCTCCACGTGACAAGATGGCTCGAAAGCTTAAGAATCCAAATTTCGCCCGGACAGTTATCGCGCCGCTCACCTTTTTCTTCAGCATGTTGAAGTTGTCTATGATCACTCCGATAAAGAGATTGAGCGTGAAGAATGAACCACAGACGATGAAAATGACGAAGTAGAGGTAAGCGTACAGGTTTGCCTCCCGTTGCGGTTGCAGATCCACACCTCTTGCATCGACAGCGTCTTCCATCACCTCCATCCATCCCTCGAAAGTCGCCACTTGAAACAAGGCCAGGTAAGCGATGCCAACATGATCGAAAGTGATCTTGCTATTCTCCCACGAATAGTTTTTGCTGATGCATTCTTCCTTCGTATTCACTATCTGAAATCAAAACAAAAGTGCTTCTCTATTATAATTAATAACTAAATTTCTCAATTAATGATAAATCTCGAAATCTACACGAACGAATATTATTCTTTCGAGAGATTCGACATTTTCGTCGTTAAATATTAAGATAATCAGAATTAATGATCTGTATTTCGTCAATGTAAGACGATCTAATATCTTTAACTTCATCCGATGAATACGAGGCGCGTCTCGAAAGTAAAGGTCAGTCAAATATTAAAAAAAGATAAAGTAAAAGGAAAACTTTTATTACTGGCGCAACGTTTGTACATATCTGCTTTATTTTTCTATATAATTAATAATGTTTTCAAGCGCCTTTAGAACCATGGAACAAGTTTTTTTATGCCTTCTTTATAGAAATCCGCTGAAATATATAATAATAATTAAAAGATTACCAGATTATTTTGGTAAAGAGGAGTTTCTGATTTGCACCCATGCGCATAAATTTTAACAAGACTTTACAATTCATAAATTAAATAATATGTCGACTCTGGTACTTTTCCTTCATCACTAATATGCCGAAGCTTCTTCACACTATTTCCTTGGCCGTTAAAACTAGAAATTAGAACAAAATGAAACTCACCGAAGTATCCAATAGTTCTCCATATTCGTCGACGCACTTGAAGAACTTGCCACCGAAGAACTGGACGCCCATTATTGAAAAAATCAGCCAGAACACGAGACACACGAGGAGCACGTTGAATATACTAGGTATCGCATACATCAACGCGTTCACTACGATCTGCGAGCCGGGAAGAAAAGTCCTCTCAGTGACACGCGGCACAAGGCGGATTTGCGTATTATGTCCTTCGTGTTTCATATGGGAGTTTTCGAGTATTGTGTGCGCGATATTTACCCTCATGCCTTGCCATCTCGAGATCGCCCTCAGTGGTCTTAAGGCGCGTAGCGTTCTCAGCGATCGTAATACTTTGAGGTTCTCATTTTCTTCTATCAAAAGACTAAACATGGATACCTGTACGGGGAAATCACGAGATTTAATTCTCGATATCGTTCGTGCTAATATGACTAAGTTTCATGCGAATTTTGTGAAAGCCTAAGTCCCGATATCAGTGACAAGAGCTTAAGATTGCTTGAAGATCATATGGAACTACTTTATTAAGCGGTTAGTCGTTCGAGATATCGTTAAATTATTGCAATCTCGTCAGCTATTTTCAAGCGGTTCGTTCGAAATCACAGATCTCGGCGACAGAAATTATTAATTTCTGTCGCCGAGATATCCGTGATTTTATTAATTTCTATCGCCGAGATATCCGTGATTTATTCAAGTGACGTACTATTAACGCGTCGCATGCATAAAGTATGATATACCGTGATCGTTACTAGAGTTTAATGAATTTTATCTGATATACGAATTACACAGAGT
This sequence comes from Dinoponera quadriceps, assembly GCF_001313825.1. NCBI lineage: Eukaryota > Metazoa > Arthropoda > Insecta > Hymenoptera > Formicidae > Dinoponera > Dinoponera quadriceps. The sequence goes on from NW_014554780.1 coordinate 599,182, forward strand.
CGCGAAGTATCAAATGTGGTAAAATTTTTATGTACAAAAAATTTTTATGTACAAAAATAATAAGTAGCAAAAAGCCGAATTTATAAGCTACACCGAGCGACATTGATATTTTACGTGCATCGAGAGAAGATGGGTATCTAAATAGGACAGCAAATGACAATGACGTCGGAATGATGAGAAAATAATGAGGAAATAATCAAAAAGTGAGTTTTTACAGCCATTTTCTCGTTGTTTTAATATTCTATTCTATTTGGATATCTGTCCTTGAAACCTTCCGTTTTTAAAGACGCTGCGTGTGTGCATGACTCCAATAATTCTGAATATCAGGAAAGGTTGAATAAATAATATATTTATGGAAGAATCATGTTTCGTTTAAAACTGAAAAGGTCGCGTTTCTTAATTGAATTTGCGTTAATTAAATTTGCGTTAATCTACTGCATTGCTCTAATATGCAAAACATTACGTAAAATTTGACTAACGAAATGTGGGCGAGTTAAATCATATTTTAAGTAGAGCTTCGCAAGTTAAAGGAATATAACTTATTTTTCATTTAGGGAAAATCAAGGTACATTCTATATTTTATATATAATCATGTGTCATTAAAATTCTCTCTAACGTTTAATTCTAATTTATCTCTCATGCATATGTAGATATAATTAATTTTGCACATGGAGAAAAAATCTGATTGCACATTAACCAAAAAAGGAGCAACCAGATATATTTTGGTTGAAGAAAAAAGAATTTCTGGTTTTTATGATCCAAATGTGGTTCTTATAACACAGAAATTCTGTTTCTGTCAAATCAAAACGGGAACGCACTGAGACTGTAACTTTCAACGTACCTGGGTCCAGGGGCCACACATAAAACACATAGAAAAGGAATACGGAAACAACACTCAAATAATTACCACATATATTCCGTCCAAAATATCATCTTAGTTATTTGATATTTTTTTCGTATATACGGGGCGAACTACCAAGGTTCACGGCGTGAAATAACTTTTACAATTTTTATCGCAAACGAAAATATAAGAAGCCGCGACATTAAAACAAATTTAACAAGTCCGAGCGATCATTGTAAGGCTCCGAAAGACGCTGCCTCTGATACCGGTGATTCCTTAGGAGTCATTCGAAGGCGCACGGTTCAAAGGGTTCTCGTTGGCGGTCGGAAAGTTGCGATAAAAATTGCCAAAATTATTCATGTAGTCAGGCGGCTCACTCCGCATATAGAAATACGTAATGCTCCGGGGGGATAAGCGGGGTAACCGACAAACACAACTCATGCGACAGCGAGACGCACATCCTCGCACACACACGCACACACACACACAGTTTTGCAGTTCACAGCAGGGCTGTGGGCGGAACTCTGATCGTACTTACGAAAACGATTATAAAATCCAGGATTGTCCAGAAACTGGTGAAGTATTTACAGAAGCCTAGGGCTAGCCACTTCAGGAGCATCTCGACGCTGAAAAGTGTGCAGAAGCCAAGATTGGTCCAATAGAGAATCTTCTTCAAAAAAGGATTGTCGTCTAAGTAGATGTCCTCGAAGCACAGCGTTATGGAAGATGCGAAAATTAAAACTAAGATCATCCATTCGAAGGCGGGCGTGTCGACCACCGACAGGACGACTGTGCGGATTCTTATCCACTTCTTGCCGATGTCCGTGGCGAGGCAACGATTGATACAGCTACACCTATGAACAATCGCGTTCGTCGAATCGATCGGTTAGTTGCCGCCGAAATATTTAGCAAGGTTAAATAGACACGAATAATCCAGCAAATATAATGACGCATTAATGACGTATTGACAATTACGTGTTGATGGCGCTGGTGAGACGGCACAATTTTAGTATTTTGCAATGCCGCGAAAATCAGTAGTGGATTTAACAAACTTGATTTCACACGATAAAGAAGGGAAATAAGTATTAGGCATATTGCGCTGATGTAATCACGAACTAAGAAACACTGTCTTTCACCTGTTTAAAAATAAAGCCTACAAGTAAATTTCAATAATACAATTTCTATATATCTGTATTTCTGTTGTCTACGCGTAGACGTTGATCGTATTTCACGCGTAAACGTCCGATCCTGGTTCATTGAGACGTCTGTTCTTTATAATATCTTTTTGACGTTCATTCGATATTCGCGTGCTCTCTAAATTTCTCGGAGTGAAATTCGACCTTTAAAAACAGAGTGATCTCGCGGAATTCACTCGAAAAAATGTATCGAGTTCTTTGCCGTGGACGAATGAAGGAAAAGTTAGAGGAGCGTGTCTTACTTCTGGTAGCAATGTTGGGGAAAGCAATCCAGCGGCTCCTTGCGCTCTTTGTTCCGACCAAACCCCGGGAACGAGCCCATCCCGTCGACGTACCTCCCTTTGCTGTCTCTTCTGCCTCCGACCGTCAGCTCGTCCACGTAACTTACGAGGGCATGCCAAGGACGTTTCGTAACGCGTTGGCTGCCATTCCGACCAGGCGGTTTCTCTTCCGGCAACATGGCCACTTCCTCGTCCGGCTTGCTGGCGTCCTTGAGCACCTCGAGCTCTATACTCTCCTCGGGATTGGTCTCGTTGCTGTTGCCCTTCTCCTTGACCGTCTCCTGACTGTTCTGGCTATAGGTGGTCAGCGTGGCCTGACGATAGATCGGATCATACGTGAACGGCTGATTGAGGCTCTCCTGGTACGATCTATTGTAAATATTGTCTTTGGGAAGGCTCAGCACGGTCTCCTGGATCGCGTACTTCTCCTTGTCGGACTTGTCCATTACCTCGCGCACGATCTGCTCCAGCCGTATGTTCTTCTCGTTCTCCGAGTTCTCTTTACGGTGCTTCTGTTTGCGCACGATCGACCTGATGCGGTCGAACGATCTCGCGAGTTTCGACTCTTCGCCGACCTCTTCCTTCTTCTGCTTCAGCTCCTCGGAATTGAAGCTGTTGAGCAGTAAGGCGAGAAAGAGATTGAGGACCATGAAATTGCCCATCACTAACGCCGGCAAGAAGATGGCGAAGCAGGTGCCCGGGCCGTCCTCCTTTTCCGCTCGCATGCAGTCCCAGAGCGGCTCGATCCATTCGCCGCACAGGATGCGGAATATCATCATGAACGAGTGGAAGAAATCGTTGAAGTTCCAGCGCGGCACCGGATCCGGATAGAACTTGTCCAGCGTGTAATCCTTGCTGAACAGCTGCATGCCGATCACGGCGAATATGTAGATCACGATCACCAGCACGAATGTCAGGTTACCGAGCGCGCCGATCGTCGAGATGATGATGCTGAGGAGGACCTTCATGGTCGTCCAGGACTGCGCCAGCTTGAGGACGCGCAGCAGCCTGAGACCGCGTATCACCGACAGACCGTCCACCAGCTCGAACGTCAGGTCGATGAGCGACGCGGAGACGATGATCAGGTCGAAGTTGTTCCAGCCGTTGTTGAAGAAGTCCTTGCTCAGCGCCAGGAGCTTCAGGAAGCATTCGAACGTGAAGATGCTGGTGAACACCTTGTTGCCGATGTTGAGCGCCTGCCGTATCGACTCGCTCATGCCGTGATGCTCCATCGCCAGGAAGCCGGTGTTCAGGACGATGCAGAGAGTGATCATTAGCTCGAACAGGGGATCCCTCACCACCTTGACGCAAATGATCGTGCGACTCGTTGATTTCGACGTTGTGACTTAGCAAATAATAATAATACGGCGGCTCCGACGGACAAATTGTCGAAACATCGCGCAATAGCATTGCGAATTGACGACAAATTTCGTAACGATCTCGCTAAGACGATTCACCACAAGGCGACGGACTTGTCTGAATAAAATTTCAAAATTGATATTTTTGTCCGAAATTCGACAAATCCAATTCAGGATATTTCTTTAAGATATTTCATTATATTGTACAATCATTTCAATATTTAAGAGCAAAATCATAACCTACAATAATTTTCACTTAGTAGTTTCATCACTTGTATTATACGTGTAGTAAGCTTGCTGAGCATCGATAATTTGTTTCAACATTATAGGAACTTACTGTTAACTATCTCGGAAACAATTACCTTGTACAAGCAATTCTGAAATCGTAGCCATCCTTCGTAATCTACGCAGCATTGGATACACTTATCGCAATTTCTATCTGGAAGATCATCTGCAATTAGAAAATAAATCATAGCGCTCGTAAATTCGCCTCCGGCATTAAGAGAAAATCCTATTCTGATATGTGTATAAATGTTGTTGTTAATTTAGTCTTACATTTTCACCACTGTTTCAATAAACAAAGTGGTTTATTCAAACAACACAGCCGAATTATTATCTATTGCAGTTTCCAGATATTTTCAACATTAAGAACACCGATTAATTAAACTTCGAACCGCGGTCATGTGCGTAAAACGCAACGATTTTAGCAACGAACCATCGTACGGTTTGCACACGGTCAACGAAAAATTGACTCCGAATTGATTGGCGGTGCGCAAATTTCAACTCGCTAATCCATTTACGCCGGCTATTGTTTCGGCAAACAATGCAACCCGCGCGTCCTCAGTCGCGATTTCCGTATGTTCGACATTGAAAATTTCACTCGATTAAACCGCGGATTCCGATGTTGAAAGGAAAAAGTTAATGCGCACGTCTCTCGTAAACATTTCGACCGAGGAAATTTCGCAAATGGAACGGAGCAACGCCCAAAACGACGATTCGTTAACCCTCCGCAGTCCCGCGTCGAGCCTGTCTTAACGTCGAATTCATTCTAATCGATTTCACAAAACCGACTTATATCTATGTCATTTACGGTGCTTTCCCCTGTCGCAAATCCCCTTTCGTATCGGTTAAACGGCGACATATTGAAACGAACGCAAATAACGAACTGTAACAATGCAGCATAATAATACAACGACGAAACGTGGGCGACATGATCGCGAGGTGAAATGAACTTCCGCGGATCGGCCGAGAAGAAACGGTCGAAAACACAATTCCGGGTCGCGGGAGCGCTCGATCCACATTTGCGACCGATAATATTGTCTCAATAAACAATACCGCGACGGGTTTGCGCTCACCTAAAACTACAATATGCGACAGGTACTCTGGCGGCAGCGCGTACATATGTTTCTTCGTTTTCACCCCGTTGCATTTGAGCACGCGGATCTCCCGGTTGCCGGTTCTCACCGACACGGTGACCGGCGCCGGTGGCGGGCAGTCCGGTCGCGGGGGAGCCGCCTGACCGGTTTTCCCGTGCTCCCTTGGAGACTTCTCCGGTCTCTCGGCCCGGTGCTCCCGCGACTCGCGCTTGTCGTGCTCCTCGGCGGACGTGACGTCGTCGCCGTCGTGGTCGTCCACCACGCCGGAGTCGTCTAACGACGACTGCTGGTTGCTATTGTTGCTCGCCTGTCGGGAGTGCAGCCGGTTGGGCACCAGCCGATGAGGCTCAGGCGGCCTGGGGCTGACGTTCTGCAACGGCAAGTGGGAAGGTCGCACGCTGGAGTGCCTCGGACTCGGGCTCGGACTCGGCGTCACCGACCTGCGACAGAGTTTCCGTCATACACGGGAAAGGGAGCGCCCCAATTCCTTTCTCCAGTTGTTACAATTACAAGAAATCAAGAAATCTTCTTGATTTGTGGGTTTCAGTTTTACGAGGCTGTTATTGTTATTGTTGAAATAAAAGGGATAATACAACGGTGTTGTGATAACCGAGAACGATTAACCGGGTAGAAATCAGGAGCAGGAATCTTTCAGTTCCTGCAAATGAATTTTTCACCCAGCCTCTGTACTTCCCAAGCAACGGAAAACCCCGTTATTAGTTATACCGACGGAGTCGTTTTTCCCGATGTACGATAACACTACGTCGAGCAAGATCTGAAATTATCTGTTCACGAAGCGGTCGTCGTTAACGAATGACAGACCGGATCGTTGATTATTCGAACGGTACAATGTGTGTCGAGGACTTTTCGTACGTAGCGATCCTATTCTCTCTCTCTTTCTTTCTATCGAGATAGCATTTATTTCTCCGTATAGCATTTATAAATAAGTGATTAATACTTAATTAATTGTCTTTATCGCGGAGTACGAGGTATGCAAATCTCCAATTACCAAACGACGTGGCTTCAAAGTAAACTTGACGTAATGGGACCTCGTATCTTGCGTAACAAATTAACAATTAATCGAAGCATTAAGCTAATTAGTTTGGAGATCGCGTGGAGGTTCAGCTGGAGGTCCGACGCGAAATCAATGCTTACGATAATGAGCAACATTAACCCTGGGAATACCGAGCGCTTCCTGGTTGCATGCGTCATCGAGCCGGGTTACTTCAGGTCGCGCAAATATTACGGAGCTCAATTACACGACTCGGCCGAAGAAACTTTGCTCGCGACTCGTCGTCGTAAGCTTCGCCGACGGACGCACCGGTGAGCCACGGCGATATCGAAACCTATTTATATCAGTAGGATTAAATCCGCGCACGAGCGAAACGGGAAGGCAAATTTGGAAGCGAGCACGCTTCGCATACGCCGGCGGCGGAATCGATTGCAAATCGGCCGGGGAATACGCGAATGAAAGCGCCGGCGATAGTTCTGAAGATACAGCTTGTGCAAACTTCACCGAAGATACGGCCTCCCATTGTGAGGTTGCGAGACGGGCTCGTTTTCTTTCCTCGCTTTTATTACTGCCCCGAGAACGGGGGCGTTTCTTTCTGTCTTCCTCCGAGAAGAGCAACCCCCGCGCCATGCAGTTTAACGATTTTGTAGCGGGCTGCATATACGACGCGAGAATTAGCCCCCGGTTCGCAGGGGAGATGAGATGAATAATGAGATATATGAATAGATAGATGAATAATGAGAAATATGAGATAAATAAACGCACGCGAAAGCGCCGAATACTTTCAGCGTTAAGCTGTCGATAAGAATAAGGCCACTCCGATGGCGTTTGCTGCAACTTTTCACTTACGTCGGTGAATGCTTTAATTCGGCGAATGCCAGGGAATATAGTTAATTTAGCCGTATCTTCCGCGGCGAATCTTCCCTTATGAGAAAAAGGGAAAAATTTCAAGGGAGCAAAAGCCCCTTTTTTTCCATAGTTCGGTTTATTTGCGACGTTCTTTTTCTTCGTTAACCCTGAGAATAACATCCGCGATCTTGATCTGAAAACTTGAAAAAATACCAAGCGGAAGAAAATGCGTGTAGGTCTCGTAGGCCTAACAACTGTCAGGGTTAAATCGACCTGAAATATAATCTAGGTAAAGAGCTGCGCGATTCGACTTTCCCCCGGTGAATGCCCAACTGTTGACATAAACGCACACACATCGCGATATATATTTAGTTACGTTATTCAGCGCGTTTTCTTGGTTAAACAAGACTAAAAGCTCGACTCAGCTCGCATGACCCAGAAACTCCTGGCGAATGCGACAAGCGCGTTTCGCGACAATGGTCGTGACAAATGGAGCCTGCGGAAGAGTCGGTCGTAAATACAGATATAGAAACCTGCTGCGTGCACCACCGTTTTTCTCTTGACCGGCGCTGCTCCTCCCGCGCTTTCTTCTACGCGTCTTCTTTCTCGTGTAACTGCTGAGCAGCACCCCTTTACGAGCGTCTATCCTCTTCTGCTTGTCCTTCGTCAGGGTCTTGATATTGATCTTCGACGGGTCAAAACTGAATGTCGAGTCCTCGCGATGGTCCGTTAAGTCCTTCCTCCGTTCCTGTAATTACACACAAAAACGCTCGATAAAATTGACGGACGTAACGTTGCAAGACTGAAAAGCACCGAGCAAAGAGAAAGAGAGAAAGAGAGAGAGAGAGAGAGAGAGAGCTCCAACTTGATTGAGTCGAGTCATAAATAATTTCCGACGGAGGTAGCGAATATTTACCCCCTTTTTTTTTATGAACTCGCGCTTGACGGAAAGAATCGATAAGCCGTCTCCTACCGGCGGGAGCACGTAATCTTTTACGAGTCCCGTGGAAGATAACGAATATGTGTTGGGGTCAGGCTTCATCGCGAGGCGTCTCATGCGAGGATAAATTTGAGGACGAAAGAGAAGGAGCGGGATTTACTTATGACTCAAAGCGATGGCATTGAAGCTACGCGAAACGTATACCCGGGAAATATAAAGCGAGTAAGTACCTCATTCGTGATCTCCGCCTCTTCTTCATAACTCAACGCCACGACGGCCAGCATTAAGTTCAGCAGGTAGAATGATCCGAAGAATACGACCACCGTGAAGAACGAGACGCTAATAGGTCCGCATGCCGACAACACCTGTTCCGTGAGAGCTTATCTATCATTTCCACCGACGCATTTGTTGCCTTCAGTACGTAATACGGCAACGTGTGTGATCGCGTTGCTGTGATACTTCCCGCGATTTTTCACGCACGATACGAACGCTTTCGCGATGTCGACTAATTGTAAAAGAAAGTTTAATGTCTGGCAAGCTATATATAACATGAATGCTGATACTTTCAATTTTCGGAACAGAATTCACCGCACTATTTTTGACTGTCTTTTGACATTGTGTGTCATTTATTAAAAAACTGGCTCCTACATCGGTAATACGATCAATCTCGGCGATGGAGACTTTAATCCTGTATTGCGAAGGCCGGGCTTATAAATGGCGAATTTCGCTTCTTGGTTACCCAAGTGACGGATCTGCTTGGCATTGTTATGCGAATTAGACTTGAGAGGCTTCTCTTGTCGGTACACGAGAAAGCACGCGACTTCCGCTACGCCCGCTGTTTGCGTCGCGAGTTAGTAGCACAAAGACAAGAGGGAGGGCATATTTCAGATGCCGACCTTGTTGTAGACGTCCTCCCAGTAATCCAGAGTAATCAGCTGAAAGGTGGTGAGCATTGACCACAGGAAATTATCGAAGTTGGTGTAACCGTGGTTTGGATTGGGGCCAACGCAGAGACAAGTGTAGCTCTCGTTGCAGTGCCTGGAAAATAGGTAAAACCTACATTGCCGGCATCGCCGATCCATATCCGCCGTGGGAACGCTTCGAGTGTCCGTATGATCAAGTGCGGAAATATTACTGGCTCGAGCGCCTTTGGCGCGGCCTTCTTCGCGCTAATCGGCTGGGCCATCGATTATCACCTTGTCACCTGCCGGTCGACGGAAAAGAACGGTTTCCTCGGTGTTATTAAAAGACACGAGCGCGATATTAATGAAATCTGCATGCCGCACGGACGGTTCGAGCGTTGTTGAATAACAACCATCGGATATCCGCGCGAGGTGTTCCTCAAGACCCCGAGAGCGCACGAAAGATCCATTAATTCCTCTCCGAACGGCCGTCGCTTGCATTTTCGCAGCGTGACGTGCGTTTCCCGTCGGATCGACGAGACACGAGCGACGATGTCGGCGTCGAAGGGAAAATTTCAACCGGCGGAGCTTCTTCGCGTTTCCTCGCGTTAAAATATGAGAATATCGTAAAGGAAGCCTCGCGGCCCCGGGAAGGGTCAACATGCACACGCGAAGGCGCCGCCGAGGGCGTAATATTTCCATGCGCTTCGATCGGTTTCACCGCGCGCGCGGCAGGGAAATGTTTCATCGAAAGTGCAAAGAAACAACCGTCAGCGTTCGGGCGTATCGATCGAATAAAAAGCCTACTTTCCGCGAGACACTGCGCGCCGGATATGCCGAAAGAGCGCTGTAAAAAGTTCCGTGCGCGCCACGTAACGCAGTAAAAGCTCTTGCAAGCTTATTTATGCCGGCCGGCGGCATACGAATTCCGTTGTACGTGCGGCGGACGTAATCATTTGGGAAATGGACGATCCCGAAAACCGATAAATATGGGGAGCCGCTCGTACGCTCGCCCGTGAAGTGCGCGGAATAAAACTCCGGACAAACGATACCCGCCGGGGGTGTACTCGTGCGATTAAGTACAACCGGATACCATAATAGGAGCCGCCGCCGTCACGACAATTGGAGCGGCCGACGTGGGGGGGAAAACAAAAAGGGTGTAATCGCGCAACGTTATCGGGCAATTACACCGGTGAGACGCTTCCTCGACAATTTTCGCTTATAATCGCCGGTAATTCACAATAAACGTAATTTACATTTCACCGAGGTCTGGGAGGTTCATAAATCGCACGATGTGTGCCGTCGTGTCGTGAGTACAGCTCGTAGCGTGCGGAAGGTAACTGTTAAAGGGAAACATCAGTTTTGTTGCGAGCGATATCGAAGGAGGGACTTGCCATTTTCCGTTTCCGAGTTGCCGCCGAAGGCTGGACAGTTTCGCAATTCTCACCAAGTCTTCCCCTCGCGTTCTATCAGTTGTGAATTTCATCCTTCGCGAATTTTCGCGAATTTCAATTACGCTCCCGCATCCCACCACCGTCGTCCGAAGAAAATTAAAGAATTTCACATCGAAGTCGGTCGTTCTCTGCGCCTCGCGGATATATACCTCGCTTCGCGCTTCGGATATATTTTTACGTGGCATGAAATGAAATTTCCGCCGGAGCGTCAAAGATCCGTGGATTTCTCCGGTATCGAGAAGAGCGGACGTGACGTTGAGAAGTCCGGGAAGTTTCCGCTACACGGTAGACGTATCGCGCAAACCTCCCCTTTTTCCACGCCTCCCCTTCGCAACCCGGAAACTTCGCGACGCGAGGGGAATCGAGTGGCACTCGCTCGGAGATGTTGATGCGATGCAACCGGCCCTCCCGTCTCGAATTAGCTTATCTAGAGTGGAATCTGCCGAAGAGTGAACACAGAAACACCAACCTGGCGCCGGTTACATTGCCGCAGATGATTGGCTCCTCTTCCTCGTTGAACGCCCAATTGGATGAGTTCCAAGTCCACCTGTTGGCGACACGACATTTCGTTAGTTTTCTTGCGAGCTCCAGCCTCGTAGATCACCGGAGATTTAAAGCGAAAGAGCTACACAATCCCCCCCTCCCTCCTCCTTACTAGGTGCTCCTCTCCATGAATTGCCGGACACCCCGTACATATATACGTATTCTCGTAGGTCAGTCAATTCATCGGAACAATTTCTTCCAGTTTATCGACGTTCGATACAGCGCAAATAAATCAAATCAGCGAAATTATTTATGGGCAAGAAAGAGCCTAAGCACGAATGTCATAGGCCAGTATCCATAGTGGAATCTTATATTTAAGACTGTCTTATCTTCACATGAACTTAAAACGGTCTTAAATATGAAATCTGACTATGAATATCGGCCTTATTATTATTCTTTTTAATATTATAATATAGTTACATATAATATTAATATTATTTGTGGGAAAATACATATTTAGTCGTGTAATGTACATCCGTTTCTTTCAATTAGCAATTGTATTCGGAGGATCAGCCTTACGCGCTAAAACTCTGATCCTTTTAATTACCAGAATAATATTTTTTTTAATTTTAAACATATCGATATTCAAATATAGCACTGGAACATCCATGTTTAAGCTCTTACCGGCCTATAAATGACGTTTTCTTCGGTAAGACCAAAGAATCATTATCACTTAATAAATGATGCTTTAGGCGGTAAAGAGCGCGTGGCGACGCTAATGTTTAATGTAACGTGTAAGAAGTTTACGAATCGATATTACACTTGCACAGAATGACTTTAAGTCGCCGCGGGTTACTCAGCCAAGACTTGGATGTAATTCTGCGATGCCCTTTTACCATTGTCAGCGGTAATTTGGAAATTCAGTCTCTGCTAATGAATATTGAATATTGATAATGAATATTTCTTGAATATTGATGACGTGATGGGTGGATTGTGAAATGCCGTGTTGGAAACAGTTGCGTTAGAGAATTACCCGTCCGAAGCTGTATAACAATAACTCTGGTTTACCGTATTACTGTAAAATGTTCTTAAACTGCAATCGGCCTCGTTGATGATATTAATAAAATCGACACTCTGGGCACAAAGCGTCCAAGAGTAACGATATTATTTCGAACGTTAACGGAAGATTAACGTATATTAGGGTCGTTAGCCGGCACTGAATAAAGCTGATCTTCCAATTCCCGCGGTTTAACGCCGCGTTTGACGGTAAATGCTAATGCCCGATTACATATATGATGAAGTTCGCGTTCAGCGGCGTTAAGAGATGGAAATCGTAGCGGCGCGGCGTGCGTTCGGCGTTGAATTAACGCGGTGAGAATACACGCATTATCTTCCGTGTGCGTGCTATCGCCTACGGCGTGTTGCCTGGATCGTCGTGACGAGCAGCGAAATCACCGTAATAGCAATACCGAACCGCGACCAGGAATACAGAACGCAGCCACGGCCATTCAGATTTATCCGATGCGAAGTGATGGTCCCGCCGAGTCGAGCGGAACACAACGCATTGTGTCCCGCCGTGTCATTTGCTAATGTAGGCGAAGTCACGTTGTAGAGGCGGATTTAATTGTCGAAGAGAAAGAAAAGTAAAAGAAAGAAGATGAGGAAGATAATCCAAGTTTCAGACGTCTCTCGTTCATTTTGCCGATCGATCGATTAATCTTGAGAGTAACACCCGCGATCCCGACGCCGAAGTAATATCGTAGCTCTCACGGGTAAAATCTGTGGATTCTCAGTAAGAATCGTAATTTTCTGCATTTTTTTCGTCCTCCGCGAATTATTATTTATAACGTTTTTTAACGTTTTACATATCTTTTCGGTGGAAAAATCATGCACCGCTGTGCACCGAGAAGCACCACGCACATTACTATTATAGACCGTCTGAGGCAAACGTCCCTACGGTTGTAAGTGAAGTTACGAAAGATCGCGAGTTAAGATCGGAAGTGCGAAGTTTTGCTCAAGACGAGACTGTTTGCGAAGATTTTTATACGACATCCGACACTGACTTTGTACCGCTGGTCACGAGGTGAGCTACTAACCGGCTCTCGGTGTAAATTCGTAATACAGTTCCCGCACTATTGAGCCACGTTCCTTTCTCAACCCGCTTCCTCTTCACGAAGACTCGAGGCCGTAAATAAAACAATGTTCCCCTTTTTCCCTGCGCGACCCTCCGAATTCCGCGTTCTTTTCACCCCTTCTTCGGCGTGGCCGCGCGTCCCAATGAATCACCGCGCGCTCGGCTTTTGAGAAACAGCAAGCAGATCCCGGGTGCTTTTCGCGAGGGTCTCCGTGCCTCCGACGACGCGACGCACCGCCGTAACAGGCGCATCGGAGCATCTCCCGGAGGGCGACGCGTCGGATCTCTCGCGTCGCAATCCGCTGGGACGGCAAGTAGGATGCGGATCGATGCTGTCGGACAGTGGAAGCGCGGACAATGAGATCCGCCGGCGGATAGTTTCCTAAGCACGCGGCGAGCGGCCCGTTTGGCGTCGCGACCGGAAAGCAGATAGCGATGCTCGTAAACGCGCGCCTCACGGAGCCGTCAGGGGGTGGAAGCGGAAACGAATGCTCGTCGGGGCGCGATGCCTGGCGAGGGTCCGCGCGCTGCGTCCCGCGGAAACCGTGTCGTCGATTACGGTCGGAGCACGGCGACGATTAAACGACGCTTTAAGGCGATCATGCACGATTTACACGCCCGCGGTGATGCACGACTCGCGCTTCTGCCGATCACACTTGAAACTCCGCCGCCTTTCACCCCCGTGACTCCGTGATGTTGCAGAATATATTCCGCAGTTTTCCAACATATTTCAAAATATTCCTCTCGCGCTCATTAATCCACTTCTCTCCGTGGAGTTCGCCTACGCAGGCGAATAAATTCACAATTATTCAAGAAACACTGTACCACTCTTCGCCCGATAGTACTTAGGACAACGTACTCGATCCAATCGATTTGCGTGGCGTTCGGCTCTTGGTGCTTCACACACTTATTCCTAAGTTCGCCCATGTAAACCTGCAAAGCGAACAGTGCAAAAACCATCAGGCAGAAAATCGTCAGCGTCATTACTTCGGCAAGTTGCTTGAAGCTGTGCAACAGCGCGTTGATGATAGTCTTTAGACCTGAAACAGACAACGACAACGCGCGGTTAAAAATTTCGCGAGATGCGGTCGCTTCATAGTCGCTCGTTTCTCTTTCATTCTTAAGAGACGAAAGAAAATACGCGCAGACTTCGTAAGTTTAACGTGTCAGTGTCAGGGTCAATGTGGAATCTGGATGTCTTATTTCAACGGGATTTTACTCGATGGAGCTGGGTGAACGACAATCGGATAAAGGGCGCGAGAAATGCGCGTCAACGCCGACGGCGCGTTAATGTTCATTTCGCGAGATCCGCTGACAGCGCGCGGCTTTTTCATCGGGGTTGCGCACGCGGCGCACGGAATCGATACGCGAGTCGCGGGGACGTCAACGTCGCGAATAAATCGCGATTCTCTCCACCGAACGGCACCGACGGACACGATGTGGAACGGTCGATCTCCGCTGGAGTAATCCGCGGGTGGTCTTCGAAACCACGAAAAGACGACATTCCCCGCGCGAAGTGGTCCAAGTTCTCCGCCATTCTCCCTGTCCAGTCACCCAAGGACTCGTCGTCATCGTCGTCGACGTCTGTATCGTCGTCTCTCCCGCGGAAACTTAAATCCGCTTCCGCCATCTCGGCCCTCAACCGCTTTGTGCTGCGTCTGAGTGGTCAACTATGGGCCATTCTTGCCGCTCGTGGCCTCCCATTATTCCTTTTGGTCTCTTTGATTTGGCTGAGCCTGAGCTTTCGGCCGAGCTTCCTCCGTACGTTTCCGCGCTTTCTCGGCATGCTTTGTTGTTTCGCATGAAGTCCCGTCATGCTTTCGGTTTAAAGCCACCGCTATGTGCGTCAGTGTGTACGCATCGTGGTTTTGGTTCTCTCTCTCTCTCTCTTTCGGCACTCTGCGCATAGTTCAACTCGACAGTCTTTACTCAGTCCTGTCGGTCATTATTTTTTGTTTTTTTTTCCCCCGCCGAAAGTTGGTAAATGCAGGAATTTTATTATCGGAAAACTGTGTAAAAGAAAAAAAGAACACGTGATCGACGTGTGACAACAAAAGCAGGTACACGGTGTAGTTACCTGAGTATCGTTTTTCGACAACGCGTGAATTCGCGTCGGACGATCGTTATTCGATTGCCGTGTCGCGATAAATAAATTAATCAACGGCAATAAATCACGATAAGCGTGACGTATCATACGGTGTGCGAAACTGTGCGATTTTTGCGTATCGAGAGCGGTCGTTTATGCTCATCCCGACGAGACGCGCATAAATGCGGGTTTCGTTTGAAACTCGAATTAATACGGGACGCTCGGTTGGCTCGCAGCTGATTAATATGTGTCTGTTGATTATCGATCGCGCGCGTTTAATCGTCGGTTGTTGCGCGAGTGACGCCTAATATTCCGTAGACTGTATTACACTGACCGATACGTCCGCGTTTAATTGCGGCCGCGATATGCACAATGTCTATTTTATCACCGATGACACCGACTCATGCATCTTTTAGGGAAGCACGATCGACTTGAACGCATGAATGCTGTGAAAGTTTAACCATCAACTGATTGTACACCGACACGGATTTTCAATAAAATCTGCTGATAAATAAGAAACATGGACAGCGCAATTATATGACAATTAAAACACGTCCCGAAATAATAATGCAGAGGAAAAAGAGAAAAAATGCCAAGATCGGCGTACCATTTTGTTTTTAAGCTTTAAAATTCTGTCGAATGGATGCAAAACAGCAATATTTTTCTTCCTTTACTAAGATACATTATAGTTTCTTGCGAATTATTACATATTGTCTTACAAATAACTACTTTTAGAAGGTATAATGACTACTTTTTTCATTTGAGGTAAAAAGTTCCGCTCAGCAACTGCAATTGAGACGGATCACTCGTATCGGGGAACACGCGCCCGCCTCAGATTCGCTGTATTACCTGGCATAATGGATACAGTCTTAAGTGCTCTCAACACCCTGAACGTCCTGAGACCGGCCAGATTCCCGACTTCCATTCCGATGGTGGCGTAGCCGCTAGTAATCACCACGAAGTCCAACCAATTCCAGGGATTTCGAAGATAAGTGTACTTGTTCAGTATAAATCCCTTCGCTATTGATTTTATCACCATTTCCGCCGTGTATATGGCTAGGAAGATATATCTGGAACACGAGAAACATCGGACACGCCGGTGAATTACATTGAACATCGGATCAACGCGCGCTGTCGTCTCGTTATCGAAATCTGACGTCTCTACTGAAAAGCCAGAATGTATATCGGCTGTCCTCGATCGCGTTTCCTTTATCTAACTGGTATAAATCTTTCGACGAATCACTTTAGTAGCAAAAATTCGATCAGAGGTGAGATCGCAGAGAGGACCACCGGTTTTTCTCTTAGCGGGCGGAAATCCCGGTGCAAGCATATTGGGTTGATGCGAAAGTTCGTCCCTTTTTTTAATCAGTCCTTCGCTCGGAAAAATTCTGGAATTTCTACGGTCGTGGAATCATGCTGTTAGAGACAGCGAATCATTGAACAAAACGGTACATATTCAATCGCGTGTGTATTTCGAAATAAACAAATGTTATATAGACTTTTTGATTAAAAAAGAGAACGAACTTTTGTAACGATCCAATCAAAATAAATACGAATTAGTTCGTACCGCTTTCATTACTGCTCTCAAATTACTTCCGGCTATCGTTGATTACTTTGACTAAGTTATCGTCAGGTATCGTTTCGAATAAATACCACCCTTAAATTCGGCCGACCAATCGATGCTTGCGATGTGTCCCGTGTTAAAAGATCTCGATTAAATTCGAACATCCCTAGGGTCGCAGTTACGTAGCAGACTTTTCGCAAGATAACGAGCGGCTACCTCTTTGCCATGTACGTCGTAATGATCGAATTTTGCGGGGACAAAACCTGCGTCGCCTCTGGCGCGTCGTTAAGGAGATCGGATAGCTTCGAGCGACTATTATCCACGCCGAAGATGCACGCTTGTTAGCCAGTTGATTATTCGATTAATTTGGCGCGCGCACACACACGTATAGCGCGACAACTTATCCCTCGTCGGTGTAAATTTGCGAGGGAGTTCCGAAGCGAGATCGAGGTTTAGAAGCAAAAAGGGTCGAGAGATTGCCCATGTTACACGTCTCTCGCAAATATCGACCGAAAATGCGGGGCGAGACTTCCGACGGATCTCAAGTAGCCCCCCGTGCTCGAGACATCTATCGAGCCGTCGTTTTTAAACGTTCGAGCAATCCATTTTTCGGAGCGAACTTTGAGGAGATTACTCGTTCATCACACTGAAAGCTCGCTGGCCCGACGCGCGGGTCGTAAGTTGTAGAAAATTACCGGCAAACGTATTCGCCGGAAGCGCGTTAAACGAATCGCCGTTTGCAGCCGACGAGAACTGTCGCGAGTTACTCGCCGGGGGATACTTAGCTTAAGAGGATTACACTGAACGTACGTGAAATGAACGTCAGTTGTAAACGTGTTTAAAGCCAACCCGTCGCGCGACCGATTCTTCTTCGACGCGCGTCCCGTGAATTTTGATTTGTCCGACTTGTTCGATCTTTCCATTTATTTCAACAAAAACATGGCCAAATGTGACATCTAAAATATCGGATATTCCATGATATTCTGGGTGTTCCTCGATCGTAACAAAATACTGATTAAGGCAATCAAGTGTGCCAAATGGACATCAAGAAGACTTTACGATTTCGCTTTACGATCTGACGTCGGTATAAGAGAATCGGCAGGAGGAG